>NW_028163971.1:355783-448283 GCF_964263955.1 Coregonus lavaretus | reverse complement strand
CTTCTTTTCCCCAGACCCTAGGCTTCTCATCTTTCCCCAGACCCTAGGCTACTCTTCTTTTCCCCAGACCCTAGGCTACTCATCTTTTCCCAGACCCTAGGCTTCTCATCTTTTCCCAGACCCTAGGCTTCTCATATTTCCCCAGACCCTAGGCTACTCTACTTTTCCCAGACCCTAGGCTTCTCATCTTTTCCCAGACCCTAGGCTTCTCATCTTTTCCCCAGACCCTAGGCTACTCATCTTTCCCCAGACCCTAGGCTTCTCATCTTTTCCCAGACCCTAGGCTACTCATCTTTCCCCAGACCCTAGGCTTCTCATCTTTTCCCAGACCCTAGGCTACTCATCTTTCCCCAGACCCTAGGCTTCTCATCTTTTCCCCAGACCCTAGGCTACTCTTCTTTCCCCAGACCCTAGGCTTCTCATCTTTTCCCCAGACCCTAGGCTACTCTTCTTTTCCCAGACCCTAGGCTTCTCATCTTTCCCCAGACCCTAGGCTACTCTTCTTTTCCCCAGACCCTAGGCTACTCATCTTTTCCCAGACCCTAGGCTTCTCATCTTTTCCCAGACCCTAGGCTTCTCATCTTTTCCCCAGACCCTAGGCTACTCATCTTTTCCCAGACCCTAGGCTTCTCATATTTCCCCAGACCCTAGGCTACTCTACTTTTCCCAGACCTTAGGCTTCTCATCTTTTCCCAGACCCTAGGCTTCTCATCTTTTCCCCAGACCCTAGGCTACTCATCTTTTCCCCAGACCCTAGGCTACTCTTCTTTTCCCAGACCCTAGGCTACTCATCTTTTCCCAGACCCTAGGCTTCTCATCTTTTCCCAGACCCTAGGCTACTCATCTTTTCCCAGACCCTAGGCTACTCATCTTTCCCCAGACCCTAGGCTTCTCATCTTTTCCCAGACCCTAGGCTACTCATCTTTTCCCAGACCCTAGGCTACTCATCTTTTCCCAGACCCTAGGCTACTCATCTTTTCCCAGACCCTAGGCTACTCATCTTTTCCCCAGACCCTAGGCTACTCTACTTTTCCCAGACCCTAGGCTACTCTACTTTTCCCAGACCCTAGGCTTCTCATCTTTTCCCAGACCCTAGGCTTCTCATCTTTTCCCAGACCCTAGGCTTCTCATCTTTTCCCCAGACCCTAGGCTACTCATCTTTTCCCCAGACCCTAGGCTACTCTTCTTTTCCCAGACCCTAGGCTACTCATCTTTTCCCAGACCCTAGGCTACTCATCTTTTCCCAGACCCTAGGCTTCTCATCTTTTCCCCAGACCCTAGGCTACTCTTCTTTTCCCAGACCCTAGGCTTCTCATCTTTCCCCAGACCCTAGGCTACTCATCTTTTCCCCAGACCCTAGGCTACTCTTCTTTTCCCAGACCCTAGGCTTCTCATCTTTTCCCAGACCCTAGGCTACTCATCTTTTCCCCAGACCCTAGGCTACTCATCTTTTCCCAGACCCTAGGCTTCTCATCTTTTCCCCAGACCCTAGGCTACTCATATTTCCCCAGACCCTAGGCTACTCATATTTCCCCAGACCCTAGGCTTCTCATATTTCCCCAGACCCTAGGCTACTCATCTTTTCCCAGACCCTAGGCTTCTCATCTTTTCCCAGACCCTAGGCTACTCTTCTTTTCCCCAGACCCTAGGCTACTCATCTTTTCCCAGACCCTAGGCTTCTCATCTTTTCCCCAGACCCTAGGCTACTCATCTTTTCCCAGACCCTAGGCTTCTCATCTTTTCCCCAGACCCTAGGCTACTCATCTTTTCCCCAGACCCTAGGCTACTCTTCTTTTCCCAGACCCTAGGCTTCTCATCTTTTCCCAGACCCTAGGCTACTCATCTTTTCCCAGAACCTAGGCTACTCTTCTTTTCCCCAGACTACTCATCTTTTCCCAGACCCTAGGCTACTCATCTTTTCCCCAGACCCTAGGCTACTCTTCTTTTCCCCAGACCCTAGGCTACTCATCTTTTCCCCAGACCCTAGGCTTCTCATCTTTCCCCAGACCCTAGGCTACTCTTCTTTTCCCCAGACCCTAGGCTACTCATCTTTTCCCAGACCCTAGGCTTCTCATCTTTTCCCAGACCCTAGGCTTCTCATCTTTTCCCCAGACCCTAGGCTACTCATCTTTTCCCAGACCCTAGGCTTCTCATATTTCCCCAGACCCTAGGCTACTCATCTTTTCCCCAGACCCTAGGCTTCTCATCTTTCCCCAGACCCTAGGCTACTCTTCTTTTCCCCAGACCCTAGGCTACTCATCTTTTCCCAGACCCTAGGCTTCTCATCTTTTCCCAGACCCTAGGCTTCTCATCTTTTCCCAGACCCTAGGCTTCTCATCTTTTCCCAGACCCTAGGCTACTCATCTTTCCCCATGTGTGCAACTTCTGTAAGCGCCTCTACCCAAATGCAACACTTTATTATAAACTTTATTTTTTCCCGGTACCTCGGAGCTACCCAGGTCACCCCCCTCTCGCACTCACTCCAACACCTCTACATTTACAAATGAAGCCCCTCAAATGATACAAATTTAACAGCCTGAGCACACTGGACTTGAAACAACCATACAGATGGAACCACGTGTAAGGGACTTGGAACAACCATACAGATGGAACCACGTGTAAGGGACTTGGAACAACCATACAGATGGAACCACGTGTAAGGGACTTGGAACAACCATACAGATGGAACCACGTGTAACCATTTAATGTATTATCTGACCACCACTAGTGCTCCCAAGTCAACATTCGATGAGCATTCCACAGGTCACGTTTAGAAGTGAGTGTTCAAAAAAAGTCAACATTAGGGTAATAATAATAATTATAATGAAGTAGTGAGACAGGATACCAAAGACACCTTTATTTCTGTAAAGTCAGAGAAGAATGACACGGTTTAACAAACTCAGTTGGTCCCACACTGGCCTGTTGTGGTAACTCAGGGACAAACTCAGTTGGTCCCACACTGGCCTGTTGTGGTAACTCAGGGACAAACTCAGTTGGTCCCACACTGGCCTGTTGTGGTAACTCAGGGACAAACTCAGTTGGTCCCACACTGGCCTGTTGTGGTAACTCAGGGACAAACTCAGTTGGTCCCACACTGGCCTGTTGTGGTAACTCGGGGACAAACTCAGTTGGTCCCACACTGGCCTGTTGTGGTAACTCGGGGACAAACTCAGTTGGTCCCACACTGGCCTGTTGTGGTAACTCAGGGACAAACTCAGTTGGTCCCACACTGGCCTGTTGTGGTAACTCAGGGACAAACTCAGTTGGTACCACACTGGCCTGTTGTGGTAACTCAGGGACAAACTCAGTTGGTCCCACACTGGCCTGTTGTGGTAACTCAGGGACAAACTCAGTTGGTACCACACTGGCCTGTTGTGGTAACTCAGGGACAAACTCAGTTAGTCCCACACTGGCCTGTTGTGGTAACTCAGGGACAAGTTGCAAAAAGAGGAAGCTCATGTCTCCATTGTAACACACTACTCTCCATCTCCGCAGTGAAACAATCTCTCAGGACAGAGTGAGAGAGCGAGGCAGGGAGGGAAAGAGAGATAGTCATGTTATGGTCCCAGAGGAAACAGTAGAACTTTAGGAGAAACAGTCAGGTAGTTCATCTCTTCATCGCTCCGTTTTCTCCCTCCCTCTCCTGTCGCTCCCTCCTCCTCCCGCTCCCTCCTCCACTCCCCCCTCCTCCTCCTCTCCTGTCTCTCCCTCCTCCTCACGCTCCCTCCTTCTGTCTCTCTCCCCCTCCTCCACTCCCCCCTCTCCCTCCTCTCCTCCCTCCTTCCGTCTTCCGTCTCTCCCTCCCTCCTCCTCCTCTCCTCCCTCCTTCTGTCTCTCTCCTCTCCCCCCCTCCTCCCTCCCTCCTCCCTCCTTCTGTCTCTCTCCTCTCCTCCCTCCCTCCTGTCTCTCCCCCTCCTCCTCCTCCTTCACTCCCCCCTCTCCTCCCTCCTTCACTCCCCCCTCTCCTCCCTCCTTCTGTCTCTCTCCTCTCCTCCCCTCCTCCCTCCCTCCTGTCTCTCCCCCTCCTCCTCCTCCTTCACTCCCCCCTCTCCTCCCTCCTTCTGTCTCTCTCCTCTCCCCCCCTCCTGTCTCTCTCCCCCTCCTCCTCCTCCTCCACTCCCCCCTCTCCCTCCTCTCCTCCCTCCTCCTCTTGCCTGCTCTCCATCTCTTCACAGGGTGATCTTTGTGTTGCGAAAGCTGGAATTATCCCTAAGAAGAAAACACACAGAGAGAGAGAGTGATATCAATAAACAGAATTATCCATAGAGACAACACAAAACACAGTAAGTGGTCATTGTGTGTCCAAGTTGTGTCCATGATGGTGTTAGGTGGGAGTGTGTATCTTGTGTGACTCGTACTTGAGGCTGTCGTTGTGTGTTTTGTACTCCATGATGGTGTTAGGTGGGAGTGTGTATCTTGTGTGAATCGTACTTGAGGCTGTCGTTGTGTGTTTTGTACTCCATGATGGTGTTAGGTGGGAGTGTGTATCTTGTGTGAATCGTACTTGAGGCTGTCGTTGTGTGTTTTGTACTCCATGATGGTGTTAGGTGGGAGGTTCAGGACGCGTCGAAGAGTGTCTCGGATTCTAGATGTCGTCACCTGATCGCTGGCAGTCTTATTCCATATAGACAGGATGTCTTCCTAGAGAAACACACACAGTACACACACACACACACGAGTGAGTTTGTGAGTGTGGCTGAATCTCAAACCAAACACTGACCACTTCGAGCACTCGATATGTGCATTTCTTGAGTCAATCTCAAATGCTAGTTGCCGAGTCATCGAGGGCTCCACTGTGCCCTTCAGGGGCCTCTTCTAGTGGGAATCCTTTGTCAATTTTGTGCCCTTAGCAGTAGGGGTGTGACGTTTAAATGTTTAAACGAATTTGGGATTGTTAACGTTTACTCCCTAACCGAAAACCTTTTTATTCCAGTGCAGTTATCCCAAAACCACCACTAACAGGCCACTAGCATAAAATTAAATTGAACAAATACTGTAAGTAGGAGGAGATCTGAATCTTTACAATTATTTGGATATAAAGCGTTCTGCACGTCAGCATTGTTAACAGTTGCAAAAATGACAGTGCGACAGGGAAGCGACATCATGGAAGTCCTGTATGGCAATACTTTGAGTTAAATGAGAAAGTGATGAAATATTCACTTAGTGAGGTGGAATTGAACTAGAGTGGCAGTACAGGTGCTGAAAGGGAGACGGCGTGAGACCCAACCCGTTGCTAAGGGACGGAGTGAGACCCAACCCGTTGCAGCAGTGCTGATAAGGGACGGCGTGAGACCCAACCCGTTGCTTGCAGCAGTGCAGATAAGGGGGATGTTATTTTTGGTCTTAAAGGTTTGGTTTAGGCATAAGGTTAGCAGTGTGGTTAATGTTACGGTTAGGCTTAAAAATCACATTTTAAGAAGAGAAATTGTAAAAATCGGTGGGTTTTATGACTTTGTGGCTGGGGTAACTAGTGACCACCGATAGCCAGGACTGCGGTAGATTGAGCTGCATTGCCCCCTAGCGGTCAACCGCCGAACCACATCTGAATTGTGAACTCAAGTCAATTTATGATTTTTTTGTAAACTTTTAAATAATGTTAAGAAAATGTTTACATTTGTCAAATCCTTCCCACAAATTTCTTTCCACAAATCTCAGCGTGTGACCTAGAGACAATATAGTTACAACTACTTCGCCCTCAAAGATAGTCGATCTAAATTTAAATTTTAGTCATTTTGCAGACGCTCTTATCCAGAGCGACTTACAGGAGCAATTAGGGTTAAGTGCCTTGCTTAAGGGCACATCGACAGATTTTTCACCTAGTCGGTTCGGGGATTAGAACCAGCGACCTTTCGGTTACTGGCACAACGCTCTTACCCACTAAGCTACCTGCCACCCACGTACACACACGTACATTGTAATAATGTTATATGATTTACATTTCAGTCATTTAGCAGACGCTCTTATCCAGAGCGACTTACAGTTAGTGTACTGTGTTATCTTTTGTTCTATGTGTAATGTAAGTGCCTTAATGTGTTTGGACCCCAGGAAGAGTAGCTACTGCCTTGGCAGGAACTAATGGGGATCCATAATAAACCCCAGGAAGAGTAGCTGCTGCCTTGGCAGGAACTAATGGGGATCCATAATAAACCCCAGGAAGAGTAGCTGCTGCCTTGGCAGGAACCAATGGGGATCCATAATAAACCCCAGGAAGAGTAGCTGCTGCCTTGGCAGGAACTAATGGGGATCCATAATAAACCCCAGGAAGAGTAGCTGCTGCCTTGGCAGGAACTAATGGGGATCCATAATAAACCCCAGGAAGAGTAGCTGCTGCCTTGGCAGGAACTAATGGGGATCCATAATAAACCCCAGGAAGAGTAGCTTGGGCCAAGAAACACGAGCAATGGACATTAGACCGGTGGAAATTTGTCCTTTTGTCTGATGAGTCCAAAGTTGTGATTTTTGGTTCCAACCGCTATGTCTTTGTGAGACGCAGAGTAGGAGAACGGATGAACTCCGCATGTGTAGTTCCCACCGTGAAGCATGGAGGAGGAGGTGTTATGGTGTGGGGGTGCTTTGCTGTTGACACTGTCTGTGATTTATTTAGAATTTAAGGCACACTTAACCAGCATGGCTACCACAGCATTCTGCAGCGATACGCCATCCCATCTGGTTTGGGCTTAGTGGGACTATCATTTGTTTTTCAACAGGACAATGACCCAACACACCTCCAGGCTGTGTAAAGGCTATTTGACCAAGAAGGAGAGTGATGGAGTGCTGCATCAGATGACCTGGCCTCCATAATCACCCAAACTCAACCCAATTGAGATGGTTTGGGATGAGTTGGACCGCAGCGTGAAGGAAAAGCAGCCAACAAGTGCTCAGCATATGTGGGAACTCCTTCAAGACCATTGGAAAAGCATTCCAGGTGAAGCTGGTTGAGAGAATGCCAAGAGTGTGCAAAGCTGTCATCAAGGCAGTGGGGGAAAAAAGTATTTAGTCAGCCACCAATTGTGCAAGTTCTCCCACTTAAAAGATGAGAGGCCTGTAATTTTCATCATAGGTACACGTCAACTATGACAGACAAAATGAGAAAAAAAAATCCAGAAAATCACATTGTAGGATTTTTTATGAATGTATTTGCAAATTATGATGGAAAATAAGTATTTGGTCAATAACAAAAGTTTCTCAATACTTTGTTATATACCCTTTCTTGGCAATGACACAGGTCAAACGTTTTCTGTAAGTCTTCACAAGGTTTTCACACACTGTTGCTGCTATTTTGGCCCATTCCTCCATGCAGATCTCCTCTAGAGCAGTGATGTTTTGGGGCAGTCGCTGGGCAACACAGACTTTCAACTCCCTCCAAAGATTTTCTATGGGGTTGAGATCTGGAGACTGGCTAGGCCACTCCAGGACCTTGAAATGCTTCTTATGAAGCCACTCCTTTGTTGCCCGGGCGGTGTGTTTGGGATCATTGTCATGCTGAAAGACCTAGCCACGTTTCATCTTCAATGCCCTTGCTGATGGAAGGAGGTTTTCACTCAAAATCTCACGATACATGGCCCCATTCATTCTTTCCTTTACACAGATCAGTCGTCCTGGTCCCTTTGCAGAAAAACAGCCCCATAGCATGATGTTTCCACCCCCATGCTTCACAGTAGGTTTGGTGTTCTTTGGATGCAACTCAGCATTCTTTGTCCTCCAAACACGACGAGTTGAGTTTTTACCAAAAAGTTATATTTTGGTTTCATCTGACCATATGACATTCTCACAATCCTCTTCTGGATCATCCAAATGCACTCTAGCAAACTTCAGACGGGCCTGGACATGTACTGGCTTAAGCAGGGGGACACGTCTGGCACTGCAGGATTTGAGTCCCTGGCGGCGTAGTGTGTTACTGATGGTAGGCTTTGTTAGACCCATGGGGCGGCGCACAATTGGCCCAGCGTGGTCCAGGGTAGGGGAGGGATTGGCCGGCAGGGATATAGCTCAGTTGGTAGAGCATGGCGTATGCAACACCAGGGTTGTGGGTTCGATTCACACGGGGGGCCAGTATGAAAAATAATGTATGCACTCACTAACTGTAAGTCGCTCTGGATAAGAGCGTCTGCTAAATGACTAAAATGTAAAATGTCATGTAATGTTACTTTGGTCCCAGCTCTCTGCAGGTCATTCACTAGGTCCCCCCTTGTGGTTCTGGGATTTTTGCTCACCGTTCTTGTGATCATTTTGACCCCACGGGTGAGATCTTGCGTGGAGCCCCAGATCGAGGGAGATTATCAGTGGTCTTGTACGTCTTCCATTTCCTAATAATTGCTCCCACAGTTGATTTCTTCAAACCAAGCTGCTTACCTATTGCAGATTCAGTCTTCCCAGCCTGGTGCAGGTCTACAATTTTGTTTCTGGTGACAGCTCTTTGACAGCTCTTTGTTTCTGGTGACAATTTTGTTTCTTTGACAGCTCTTTGGTCTTGGCCATAGTGGAGTTTGGAGTGTGACTGTTTGAGGTTGTGGACAGGTGTCTTTTATACAGGTAACGAGTGGAGGACAGAGGAGCCTCTTAAAGAAGAAGTTACAGGTCTGTGAGAGCCAGAAATCTTGCTTGTTTGTAGGTGACCAAATACTTATTTACCACCATAATTTGCAAATAAATTCATTAAAAATCCTACAATGTGATTTTCTGGATTTTTTTTTCTCATTTTGTCTGTCATAGTTGACGTGTACCTATGATGAAAATTACAGGCCTCTCTCATCTTTTTAAGTGGGAGAACTTGAACAATTGGTGGCTGACTAAATACTTTTTTTCCACACTGTATATAATATATTTTGATTTGTTGAACACTTTTTTGGTTACTACATGATTCCTTGTTTTATTTAATAGTTTTGATGTCTTCATTATTATTCTACAATGTAAAAAATAGTCAAAAATAAAGAAAAACCCTTGAATGAGTAGGTGTGTCCAAACTTTTGACTGGTAGTGTGTGTGTGTGTGTGTGTGTGTGTATGTGTGTATATGTATGTATGTATGTATGTATGTATGTATGTATGTATGTATGTATGTATGTATGTATGTGTGTATGTGTGTGTACCTGGAAGCGTATAGAGACCACCACTCCACAGATCTCCTCTCCCACCATGAACTGTTCTCCCAACATGGCCAGAATAATGTTCTCCCAGAACCTGCTGGCCAGACCTGTCAACAACAACATTAACAATATTAACAACATAGCCAGAATAATGTTCTCCCAGAACCTGCTGGCCAGACCTGTCAACAACAACATTAACAATATTAACAACATAGCCAGAATAATGTTCTCCCAGAACCTGCTGGCCAGACCTGTCAACAACAAGTAGTCAGATTTCACATCCTGTTTCACACAGGCAGAGTAGACATACTCCTGTCTCCATGGGAACCAGGGCTACCGCTCAATCCAAGCCATTTTGATCTACGGTGTCCACAGATCGATTTATAAGCCAGAATGACGGTCGGAATCGGTACCAGAACCACGCATGTCCCCTAAACCGACGTAGCTAGATCGTTAGCGAAGCTAGCCACTGTAGCTATCCAGTAACTCCTCCAGTATGTGTTGATGTGACGTAGCTAGATCGTTGCTAAGCTAGCCACCGTAGCTATCCAGTAACTCGTCCAGTATCTGTTGATGTGACGTAGCTAGTTCGTTAGCTAAGCTAGCCACCGTAGCTATCCAGTAACTTCTCCAGTATGTGTTGTGACGTAGCTAGTTCGTTAGCTAAGCTAGCCACCGTAGCTATCCAGTAACTCCTCCAGTATGTGTTGATGTGACGTAGCTAGATCGTTGCTAAGCTAGCCATCGTAGCTATCCAGTAACTCGTCCAGTATCTGTTGATGTGACGTAGCTAGTTCGTTAGCTAAGCTAGCCACCGTAGCTATCCAGTAACTTCTCCAGTATGTGTTGTGACGTAGCTAGTTCGTTAGCTAAGCTAGCCACTGTAGCTATCCAGTAACTCCTCCAGTATGTGTTGATGTGACGTAGCTAGATCGTTGCTAAGCTAGCCATCGTAGCTATCCAGTAACTCGTCCAGTATCTGTTGATGTGACGTAGCTAGTTCGTTAGCTAAGCTAGCCACCGTAGCTATCCAGTAACTTCTCCAGTATGTGTTGTGACGTAGCTAGTTCGTTAGCTAAGCTAGCCACTGTAGCTATCCAGTAACTCGTCCAGTATGTGTTGATGTGACGTAGCTAGATCGTTGCTAAGCTAGCCACCGTAGCTATCCAGTAACTTCTCCAGTATGTGTTGATGTGAGGTCTACCTTTAAAGGGAGGTTTAGAGAACCAAAGTCTCCCTTTAAAGGGAGTTAAAGAGAACGGTAAAAGGCAAGATGAGGGGCAAAATGAACAGGTTATGCAGCCTTGCCCTAATAATAATATGAACAACTACAGACCTTTCCGCAGCCTAATGATCCACTTCCCACCGTTCTTATTAGCTTCATCCTGGAGGGTTACACACACACACACACCGTGAACACCAAAAGCTATGGTTATACTGGATGGGATGCCATCATGCTGATGGGACTCACCATCTTACACACACAGGTTTGATTCCCTCATTAAAACAGGTGGAAGTCAGGGTGGCCAGTCAGATCTCCAAACACTCTATAACACTACCTATATATAATATACAATAATAATATGTTACCTCCCACATGGGTTTGATTCCCTCTATAACACTACCTATATATAATATATAATAATAATATGTTACCTCCCACATGGGTTTGATTCCCTCTATAACACTACCTATATATAATATATAATAATAATATGTTACCTCCCACATGGGTTTGATTCCCTCTATAACACTGCCTATATATAATATATAATAATAATATGTTACCTCCCACATGGGTTTGATTCCCTCTATAACACTACCTATATATAATATATAATAATAATATGTTACCTCCCACATGGGTTTGATTCCCTCTATAACACTGCCTATATATAATATATAATAATAATATGTTACCTCCCACATGGGTTTGATTCCCTCTATAACACTACCTATATATAATATATAATAATAATATGTTACCTCCCACATGGGTTTGATTCCCTATATAACACTACCTATATATAATATATAATAATAATATGTTACCTCCCACATGGGTTTGATTCCCTCTATAACACTACCTATATATAATATATAATAATAATATGTTACCTCCCACATGGGTTTGATTCCCTATATAACACTACCTATATATCATATATAATAATAATATGTTACCTCCCACATGGGTTTGATTCCCTATATAACACTACCTATATATAATAATAATATGTTACCTCCCACATGGGTTTGATTCCCTATATAACACTACCTATATATCATATATAATAATAATATGTTACCTCCCACATGGGTTTGATTCCCTATATAACACTACCTATATATCATATATAATAATAATATGTTACCTCCCACATGGGTTTGATTCCCTCTATAACACTACCTATATATCATATATAATAATAATATGTTACCTCCCACATGGGTTTGATTCCCTATATAACACTACCTATATATAATAATAATAATAATAATAATATGTTACCTCCCACATGGGTTTGATTCCCTCTATTACACTACCTATATATAATAATAATATGTTACCTCCCACATGGGTTTGATTCCCTATATAACACTACCTATATATCATATATAATAATAATATGTTACCTCCCACATGGGTTTGATTCCCTCTATAACACTACCTATATATCATATATAATAATAATATGTTACCTCCCACATGGGTTTGATTCCCTATATAACACTACCTATATATAATAATAATAATAATAATAATATGTTACCTCCCACATGGGTTTGATTCCCTCTATTACACTACCTATATATAATAATAATAATAATAATATGTTACCTCCCACATGGGTTTGATTCCCTCTATAACACTACCTATATATAATAATATGTTACCTCCCACATGGGTTTGATTCCCTATATAACACTACCTATATATAATAATAATAATAATATGTTACCTCCCACATGGGTTTGATTCCCTCTATTACACTACCTCTATATAATAATAATATGTTACCTCCCACATGGGTTTGATTCCCTCTATAACACTACCTATATATAATAATAATATGTTACCTCCCACATGGGTTTGATTCCCTATATAACACTACCTATATATAATATATAATAATAATATGTTACCTCCCACATGGGTTTGATTCCCTCTATAACACTACCTGAATATAATAATAATATGTTACCTCTCACATGGGTTTGATTCCCTATATAACACTACCTATATATAATAATAAGTTACCTCCCACATGGGTTTGATTCCCTATATAACACTACCTATATATAATATATAATAATAATATGTTACCTCCCACATGGGTTTGATTCCCTATATAACACTACCTATATATAATATATAATAATAATATGTTACATCCCACATGGGTTTGATTCCCTCTATAACACTACCTATATATAATATATAATAATAATATGTTACCTCCCACATGGGTTTGATTCCCTCTATAACACTACCTATATATAATAATAATAATATGTTACCTCCCACATGGGTTTGATTCCCTCTATAACACTACCTATATATAATATATAATAATAATAATAATAAGTTACCTCGCACATGGGTTTGATTCCCTATATAACACTACCTATATATAATATATAATAATAATATGTTACCTCCCACATGGGTTTGATTCCCTCTATAACACTACCTATATATAATATATAATAATAATATGTTACCTCCCACATGGGTTTGATTCCCTCTATAACACTACCTATATATAATATATAATAATAATAATAATAATAATATGTTACCTCCCACATGGGTTTGATTCCCTCTATAACACTACCTATATATAATAATAATAATATGTTACCTCCCACATGGGTTTGATTCCCTATATAACACTACCTATATATAATAATAATATGTTACCTCCCACATGGGTTTGATTCCCTCTATAACACTACCTATATATAATAATAATAATATGTTACCTCCCACATGGGTTTGATTCCCTCTATAACACTACCTATATATAATACATAATAATATGTTACCTCCCACATGGGTTTGATTCCCTCTATAACACTACCTATATATAATATATAATAATATGTTACCTCCCACATGGGTTTGATTCCCTCTATAACACTACCTCTATATAATAATAATATGTTACCTCCCACATGGGTTTGATTCCCTATATAACACTACCTATATATAATATATAATAATAATATGTTACCTCCCACATGGGTTTGAGTCCCTCTATTACACTACCTCTATATAATAATAATATGTTACCTCCCACATGGGTTTGATTCCCTCTATAACACTACCTATATATAATATATAATAATAATATGTTACCTCCCACATGGGTTTGATTCCCTCTATAACACTACCTATATATAATATATAATAATAATAGTAATATGTTACCTCCCACATGGGTTTGATTCCCTATATAACACTACCTATATATAATAATAATAATAATATGTTACCTCCCACATGGGTTTGATTCCCTCTATAACACTACCTATATATAATAATATGTTACCTCCCACATGGGTTTGATTCCCTCTATAACACTACCTATATATAATATATAATAATATGTTACCTCCCACATGGGTTTGATTCCCTCTATAACACTACCTATATATAATATATAATAATATGTTACCTCCCACATGGGTTTGATTCCCTCCATAACACTACCTATATATAATACATAATAATATGTTACCTCCCACATGGGTTTGATTCCCTCTATAACACTACCTATATATAATATATAATAATATGTTACCTCCCACATGGGTTTGATTCCCTCTATAACACTACCTATATATAATATATAATAATATGTTACCTCCCACATGGGTTTGATTCCCTCTATAACACTACCTATATATAATATATAATAATATGTTACCTCCCACATGGGTTTGATTCCCTATATAACACTACCTATATATAATATATAATAATAATAATATGTTACCTCCCACATGGGTTTGATTCCCTCTATAACACTACATATATATAATAATAATATGTTACCTCCCACATGGGTTTGATTCCCTCTATAACACTACCTATATATAATAATAATAAGTTACCTCCCACATGGGTTTGATTCCCTATATAACCCTACCTATATATATAATAATAATAATATGTTACCTCCCACATGGGTTTGATTCCCTCTATAACACTACCTATATATAATAATAATATGTTACCTCCCACATGGGTTTGATTCCCTATATAACACTACTTATATATAATAATAATAATAATAATATGTTACCTCCCACATGGGTTTGATTCCCTATATAACACTACCTATATATAATAATAATAATATGTTACCTCCCACATGGGTTTGATTCCCTATATAACACTACCTATATATAATAATAATAATATGTTACCTCCCACATGGGTTTGATTCCCTATATAACACTACCTATATATAATAATAATATGTTACCTCCCACATGGGTTTGATTCCCTCTATAACACTACCTATATATAATAATAATATGTTACCTCCCACATGGGTTTGATTCCCTCTATAACACTACCTATATATAATAATAATAATATGTTACCTCCCACATGGGTTTGATTCCCTCTATAACACTACCTATATATAATAATAATATGTTACCTCCCACATGGGTTTGATTCCCTCTATAACACTACCTATATATAATAATAATATGTTACCTCCCACATGGGTTTGATTCCCTATATAACACTACCTATATATAATAATAATATGTTACCTCCCACATGGGTTTGATTCCCTATATAACACTACCTATATATAATAATAATATGTTACCTCCCACATGGGTTTGATTCCCTCTATAACACTACCTATATATAATAATAATATGTTACCTCCCACATGGGTTTGATTCCCTCTATAACACTACCTATATATAATAATAATATGTTACCTCCCACATGGGTTTGATTCCCTATATAACACTACCTATATATAATAATAATATGTTACCTCCCACATGGGTTTGATTCCCTCTATAACACTACCTATATATAATAATAATATGTTACCTCCCACATGGGTTTGATTCCCTCTATAACACTACCTATATATAATAATAATATGTTACCTCCCACATGGGTTTGATTCCCTCTATAACACTACCTATATATAATAATAATAATATGTTACCTCCCACATGGGTTTGATTCCCTCTATAACACTACCTATATATAATATATAATAATAATATGTTACCTCCCACATGGGTTTGATTCCCTATATAACACTACCTATATATAATAATAATATGTTACCTCCCACATGGGTTTGATTCCCTCTATAACACTACCTATATATAATAATAATAATATGTTACCTCCCACATGGGTTTGATTCCCTCTATAACACTACCTATATATAATAATAATATGTTACCTCCCACATGGGTTTGATTCCCTCTTTAAACAGGTGGAAGTCAGAGTGCCCAGTCAGATCTCCCGGTCGGATCAGGTGACTGTAAAACTTCCAGAACTGTTCCACCTGTCAACCAATCACAGCACAAGATAACATCAACCAATCAGCTGGTCACATCGTAACCCTATCAACCACATATTTAACACAGTGCTGTGTGTATATGATATGTACTGACCGAGGCGACGGTGCCGATCTGTCTGATGTTCTGTTCATAACTCTGTGTGTTGGCGGGCCGGGACGGAGTCCTCCGAGAATACCACAAGGAGTAGTTATACTGTAGAGGGTGTTCGCCTGCTGCAGGACTCACCGTCTAACACACAGTCAGTATATGAGCCATTAGTTATAACAGGTTACACAGGATTCATCTGCAAGGAGAAAATCTGATTCAATCATTTGGGTTCAAGTTAGAGGGAAAATAGGATAGATGAGCACAGATAGACTGATGGAGGGAGGGGGGAGGGAGGGAGGGAGGGATGGAGGGAGGGAGGGAGGGGGATGAATCCCATTTGTTCCTACCTGGTCAAGTCCGTCAGTGATGCCAGTTCTAGAATTTAGAGTTATGCTTGGTTATCATGATATTTATGTATGAAACTGTATGCACTCACTAACTGTAAATCGCTCTGGATAAGAGCGTCTGATAAATGACTAAAGAAAAATAACAAAACAAAACAAAACGAAGAACAGATGAGGTATATTATTATATTGCATTTCTTTCAGATAGACTTGTTGGCAATTAGCACATTTTGCAGGTTGGATTACCGAAAATACATACAATGAAATGAAAAATATATACATGGTTGGAGACTTGAATTGTACGGAATAAAAATATTGCAAAACATGCATCCTGTTTGCAAAAGGGCACTAAAGTAAAACTGAAAAAAATGAGGCATAGAAATTAACTTTATGTCCTGAATACAAAGCGTTATGTTTGGGGCAAATCCAACATCACTGAGTACCACTCCATATTTTCAAGCATGGTGGTGGCTGCATCGTGTTATGGCATTGTAGGCTCCTCAGAGGAGGAAGGGGATTTCATACTAAATATATACAGCACTCTTTAGGGTAGAACCACGGTGGAGCCGGAGGACAGCTAGGTTTTGTCCTCCTCTGGGTACATTGACTTCAATACAAAACCTAGGAGGCTCATGGTTCTCACCCCCTTCCATAGACTTACACAGTAATTATGACAACTTCTGGAGGACGTCCTCCAACCTACAGTGCCTTACAAAAGTATTCATCCCCCTTGGCGTTTTTCCTACTTTGTTGCATTACAACCTGTAATTAAAATTGATTTTTATTTGGATTTCATGTAATTGACATACACAAAATAATCAAAATTGGTGAAGTGAAATGAAAAAAATAACATGTTTCAAAAAATTCTAAAAAATAAATAACGGAAAAGTGGTACGTGCATATATATATTCACCCCCTTTGCTATGAAGCCCCCTAAATAAGATCTGGTGCAACCAATTACCTTCAGAAGTCACATAATTAGTTAAAGTGCACCTGTGTGCAACCTACGTGTCACATGATCTGTCACATGATCTCAGTATATATACATACACACACACACCTGTTCTGAAAGGCCCCAGAGTCTGCAACACCACTAAGCAAGGGGCACCACCAAGCAAGCGGTCAGGGAAAAAGTTGTGGAGAAGTACAGATCAGGGTTGGGTAAAAGAAAAGAAAAAAAAAAAGAGCACCATTAAATCCATTATAAATAAATGGAAATAATATGGCACCACAACAAACCTGCCAAGAGAGGGCCGCCCACCAAAACTCACGGACCAGGCAAGGAGGGCATTAATCAGAGGCAACAAAGAGACCAAAGATAACCCTGAAGGAGCTGCAAAGCTCCACAGCGGAGATTGGAGTATCTGTCCAAAGGACCACTTTAAGCCGTACACTCCACAGACCTGGATTTTACGGAAGAGTGGCCAGAAAAAAATCCATCAGGCATGTGGGAGACTCCCCAAACATATGGAAGAAGGTACTCTGGTCGGATGAGACTAAAATTGAGCTTTTCGGTCATCAAGGAAAACGCTATGTCTGGTGCAAACCCAACACCTCTCATCACCCCGAGAACACCATGTTTTTCCATCGGCAGGGACTGGGAAACTGGTCAGAATTGAAGGACTGATGGATGGCGCTAAATACAGGGAAATTCTTGAGGGAAACCTGTTTCAGTCTTCCAGAAATTTGAGACTGGGACGGAGGTTCACCTTCCAGCAGGACAATGACCCTAAGCATACTGCTAAAGCAACACTCGAGTGGTTTAAGAGGAAACATTTACATTTCTTGGAATGGCCTAGTCAAAGCCCAGACCTCAATCCAATTGAGAATATGTGGTATGACTTAAAGATTGCTGTACACCAGCGGAACCCATCCAACTTGAAGGAGCTGGAGCAGTTTTGCCTTGAAGAATGGGCAAAAATCCCAGTGGCTAGATGTGCCAAGCTTATAGAGACATACCCCAAGAGACTTGCAGCAGTAATTGCTGCAAAAGGTGGCTCTACAAAGTATTGACTTTGGGGGGATGAATAGTTATGCACGCTCAATTGTTCTGTTTCTTGTCTTATTTCTTGTTTGTTTCACAATAAAAAATATTTTGCATCTTCAAAGTGGTGTAAATTAATTGATACAAACCCCCCCAAAATCTATTTAAATTCCAGGTTGTAAGGCAACAAAATAGGAAAAATGCCAAGGGGGGTGAATACTTTCACAAGCCACTGTATCAGAGCTCTTGCAGCATGAACTGACATGTTTTCCACCTAATCAAAAGATCAGAGAATGAATCTAGTATTGAACTGCAGTGCATAAGATGTGGTAATTAGTTGACTCAGAGAAAGACAAAAGTTGAACAGTTTTGAACAAATTCTTCCAAAATTAAGGAGGAGCAAGAGAGAGAGAGCTAGCTATATTTGGTTGTATTTTTTCTCAATTTCACTTAGCTAGCAAATGCAGCTAGCTAGTTTAGCCTACTCATACACCCGGCTCAAACAGAGAGGAATGCTATGCTAGCTAGCTGGCTATGGCTATCCAGCACTGGAAGTCTTCCAAGTCAAGGAAAGCTTTTGGTTGTATTAATTTATTGCCACTGGGGCCCGCCAGTGTAACTGATAAACTGCTTGCTGACTGCATGATTGTAGCGGGTTTACTAACGCCTTAGTTCTAGTAGCTATGGTGACTACGATGTAGGCTGTGTGTAGCGATTAGCAGTCATGATATGAACGTTTGGCTTGGAAAGGTTTTCGACTGATTGTAGCGGGTTTATTAACACGTGTCAAATAGAAACGGTTGGACTAATGATTACAACCTAGATCAGCTAGATGCAGGCAAGAGTGTGCAAAGTGGTATTGAATGTGTCACTGTCACCTTGATTACTCAAAATTCTCTTGACCTGTGCACCTACGTTGTAAACTTTTCATAGGCTAGGTTGTAGCAACCTCATGATGGGTACAGGGAACATTAGAGTATCATGTAGTAGCCTAAACCTATCGCTGTTACATTGAACTGGGTGAATGGAATATGAATGACTGTCATCCAATATGCTGTAATAGAAATAAGGCCATGCTCATAATTATATACATATATTTTTTAAATAAATCACTGACCGCCACTGTGTTATGGGCTTGTCATTGGAAGGACAGGGAATATTTATGTTCAGTCTGCTGTCCACCAGACACTGGGAGACTATAGGAAACCCTGGTCCAGTCTGCTGTCCACCAGACACTGGGAGACTAGAGGAAACCCTGGTTCAGTCTGCTGTCCACCAGACACTGGGAGACTAGAGGAAACCCTGGTTCAGTCTGCTGTCCACCAGACACTGGGAGACTAGAGGAAACCCTGGTTCAGTCTGCTGTCCACCAGACACTGGGAGACTAGAGGAAACCCTGGTTCAGTCTGCTTTCCACCAGACACTGGGAGACTAGAGGAGACCCTGGTTCAGTCTGCTGTCCACCAGACACTGGGAGACTAGAGGAAACCCTGGTTCAGTCTGCTTTCCACCAGACACTGGGAGACTAGAGGAAACCCTGGTTCAGTCTGCTGTCCACCAGACACTGGGAGACTAGAGGAAACCCTGGTTCAGTCTGCTGTCCACCAGACACTGGGAGACTAGAGGAAAACCTGGTCCAGTCTGCTGTCCACCAGACACTGGGAGACTAGAGGAAACCCTGGTTCAGTCTGCTGTCCACCAGACACTGGGAGACTAGAGGAAACCCTGGTTCAGTCTGCTGTCCACCAGACACTGGGAGACTAGAGGAAACCCTGGTTCAGTCTGCTGTCCACCAGACACTGGGAGACAAATTCACCTTTCAGCAGGAAAATAACCTAAAACACAAGGCCAAATATACAATGGAGTTGCTTACCAAGATGATTAAATGTTCCTGAGTGGCCTAGTTACAGTTGACTTAAATACGCTTGAAAATCTATGGCAAGACTTGAAAATGGCTGTATAGCAATGATCAACAACCAACTTGAATGTGCAAATATTGTACAATCCAGGTGTGGATTGTTAATGAATTTATTTGCAAATTATGGTGGAAAATAAGTATTTGGTCACCTACAAACAAGCAAGATTTCTGGCTCTCACAGACCTGTAACTTCTTTAAGAGGCTCCTCTGTCCTCCACTCGTTACCTGTATTAATGGCACCTGTTTGAACTTGTTATCAGTATAAAAGACACCTGTCCACAACCTCAAACAGTCACACTCCAAACTCCACTATGGCCAAGACCAAAGAGCTGTCAAAGGACACCAGAAACACAATTGTAGACCTGCACCAGGTTGGGAAGACTGAATCTGCAATAGGTAAGCAGCTTGGTTTGAAGAAATCAACTGTGGGAGCAATTATTAGGAAATGGAAGACATACAAGACCACTGATAATCTCCCTCGATCTGGATCTCACCCCGTGGTGTCAAAATGATCACAAGAACGGTGAGCAAAAATCCCAGAACCACACAGGGGGACCTAGTGAATGACCTGCAGAGAGCTGGGACCAAAGTAACAAAGCCTACCATCAGTAACACACTACGCCGCCAGGGACTCAAATCCTGCAGTGCCAGACGTGTCCCCCTGCTTAAGCCAGTACATGTCCAGGCCCGTCTGAAGTTTGCTAGAGTGCATTTGGATGATCCAGAAGAGGATTGGGAGAATGTCATATGGTCAGATGAAACCAAAATAGAACTTTTTGGTAAAAACTCAACTCGTCGTGTTTGGAGGACAAAGAATGCTGAGTTGCATCCAAAGAACACCATACCTACTGTGAAGCATGGGGGTGGAAACATCATGCTTTGGGGCTGTTTTTCTGCAAAGGGACCCGTACGACTGATCCGTGTAAAGGAAATGAATGAATGGGGCCATGTATCGTGAGATTTTGAGTGAAAACCTCCTTCCATCAGCAAGGGCATTGAAGATGAAACGTGGCTGGGTCTTTCAGCATGACAAGGATCCCAAACACACCGCCCGGGCAACGAAGGAGTGGCTTCGTAAGAAGCATTTCAAGGTCCTGGAGTGGCCTAGCCAGTCTCCAGATCTCAACCCCATAGAAAATCTTTGGAGGGAGTTGAAAGTCCGTGTTGCCCAGCGACGGCCCCAAAACATCACTGCTCTAGAGGAGATCTGCATGGAGGAATGGGCCAAAATAGCAGCAACAGTGTGTGAAAACCTTGTGAAGACTTACAGAAAACGTTTGACCTGTGTCATTGCCAACAAAGGGTATATAACAAAGTATTGAGAAACTTTTGTTTTTGACCAAATACTTATTTTCCACCATAATTTGCAAATAAATTCATTAAAAATCCAACAATGTGATTTTCTGGAATTTTTTTTCTCATTTTGTCTGTCATAGTTGACGTGTACCTATGATGAAAATTACAGGCCTCTCTCATCTTTTTAAGTGGGAGAACTTGCACAATTGGTGGCTGACTAAATACTTTTTTTCCCCACTGTATGTAAATGTGATCTCTCCCTCCCTAAAAACAGGTCTTGCCGGCAGGACCAAGCCATCCTCTGATTTTTCGTCAGCAACACGTGAAAACGGAGGTAGGGGCAATGGGCTGATTTGGTATTCACTGTATGTGTGATGGTGTTTTTAGTGTGTGTGATGGTGTTGTTAGTGTGTGTGATGGTGTTGTTAGTGTGTGTGATGGTGTTTTTAGTGTGTGTGATGGTGTTTTTAGTGTGTGTGTTGCGTACCTTGCGTCGATTGTTGTTGATGGCGCAGTCTTCCTCCCGGTTACAGACAGTCTCATCCTGATCCTCTGGGTCTTCATCTTTCAGACTGGGGGGAGAGAATATACACTGAACATAATGCTCTTTCCATGACAGACCAGGTGAATCTAGGTGAAAGCTATGATCCCTTGATGTCACTTATTAAATCCACTTCAAATCAGTGTAGATGAAGGGGAGGAGACAGGTTAAAGAAGGATCTTTAAATCTTGAGACATGGATTATAATCTCTCATGGACAGATTCACATGTAAACGGCGAGAATCTGTCAAGACTTGGGTAGCAGTGGTTGTGACTATGGGTAGCAGTGGTTGTGACTATGGGTAGCAGTGGTTGTGACTATGGGTAGCAGTGGTTGTGACTATGGGTAGCAGTGGTTGTGACTATGGGTAGCAGTGGTTCCTCGTTTTGGGTTTTCTTCATTGATCATTTGGAAAAATTACGATTAGGGTTAGGATTACGATTAGGGTTAGGATTACGATTAGGGTTAGGATTACGATTAGGGTTAGGATTAGGCGAAGACGGTTTTTAAACTGGGGCAGTGATTTCAAGCCCTGTGCTCAGTAGTTATTGTTACCGGGGAAACACCAAAGACGCACAGTTCGTTCTACATTTATATTTTCATTAAATGTTTCACATCCTAAACAAAACAATCATTTGTAGCGCATAAATGTATCAATATCATGTCACTTTTATATTCGACATTGGAAATTTGAGATAAAAGCGATGCTGCTGTGCCGGTGAACGGCTTTGGAACACAGACATTGACTGCGCCAGGTGGCCGTGTAACAAGTGGGTGGTTTTTGACAATAGACTGTCTACAGCCATAACGTTTTGAACCTGGAAGAAGAACGAGAGACGGGATTGGCAAGAGGAATGTCGAAGTGTCCTGAAAACATGGTAAGCTAACGTTACTGAGTGTCAAGCTAGCTACAGTAGCTAGCTTCTTAGCTTGTTGGTTAGCTAGCTAAAATGGTGCATTTTACAACCAGATTGTCAGTTTTACACATATAGCTAGATAATGAACTAAAAACTGCAATTATCATAACCCATTATCATCTAGCAGTCTATGGTAGCTATATCTGTCAGATGTAAAGCAAGGAGGATCATGGCATGTGTCAGAAGCAATACATGTTGACTAACTACCACACATTAGCTAGATCCCATTAGCTAGCTAGCTAGATGTAACCGGTATAATCCTGGCGTAACTCCCTGTCAGAGAGACTGAGGTTAGAGGCCAGTGGGAGGTCAGGGGTCAGGGCTCTGTTTTAAGCACACTCACTACCTCTATCCGTCTCTCTCCAGGTGCTACAGAGATACTGGTCCAAGGACCTCTAGAGCCTTCTCACCAACTAACTGCCATCTCTCCAGAGCACAGAGAAGAAAACTCATAATAGTATATTTGAGGCACTCTGTAAACATCCTTCACTATGGCAGTCTGCCTGTGTGATCGCATAACATATCCAGGGCAACTGGTTGGATTGGATTTAATGTACTCACTCAAACTTACGCTCTCTCCTCCCTGTACAAAAAACTCCTTTTATAAAAACAAACATGTGTCTATCCACTTATCCCCAGGTGACTCTTCTGGAACTATAGAGCAGCACATTATAACAAACTGAGGAAGGATGCAACTAACTAACCCTTTCAATGGCCACATTTTGGGGATGACAAATGCAATAAAGTTTGGTATAAAACAACTAATTTTCCAATTGTTAGATTACAAAAAACTACTTTTTCATAGCATGTTTGGCATGTTAGTTTTCACGTGTTTCTTTTTTCTGTGGTAACTTCAATATCAAGACAGCACTTTGAGCTTATGATTCAAAAGGTCTAAAATCAGAGCAAGTCTCATATCCAGGGTGAATACATTTTATTATAGCTAACATCACAGGCCATCACACAGGTTCACATTTGCAGATAGCTAATAGGCAAGCTAGTAGCTTCGTTAGATTTTGGTGACGCACTGAATAATTATGGCTAGTTGGCTAAGCTTTGATCAAAAATGGATATCCAAAAATGGCTGGGCACTGCCAGGAGCAAATTAACTGAGGACCACCATGTCATGAGCGATGCAGAGCTCAGCTACCAGCCTCCTAGCCTGACCACCCACTCCGCCTGCTGACCAACAAGATGGAGAAGGGTCAGTCCTAGCATCAGCAGCTTGGGGGTAACATCACAACAAGCATCTGCACCTCCGTTACCCCAGCAACAAGCATCTGCACCTCCGTTACCCCAGCAACTAGCATCTGCACCTCCGTTACCCCAGAAACTAGCATCTGCACCTCCGTTACCCCAGCAACTAGCATCTGCACCTCCGTTACCCCAGCAACAAGCATCTGCACCTCCGTTACCCCAGCAACTAGAATCTGCACCTCCGTTACCCCAGCAACTAGCATCTGCACCTCCGTTATCCCAGCCACTAGCAGCTGCACCTCCATTACCCCAGCAACTAGCAGCTGACGACCTCTGTGATGTGGATCCAGCGCAGGTTTGTCTTGACACTTAACCAAGCCGCATTTTCAGAGGGTTCAAGGACAGTGTGGCTTAAATATCTCCGCAAGGCAGATGCAGCCTTCCGTTATCCTTGTAGAAAATGTAACATTGGCGCCAATGCTAATTCAGACAGAGCTTTCACTCAAACTAGTTACTCAAATTGGAAACACACCAATGACAACACTAAAGGGCTGGGGAAGCATGCCTCTTGTAAAGGCATTTGAAATGCATGATTTTATGGAAGACAAAACAAACATGAAGGGCAATTGGAAAATAAATGTCCACTCTTCTTTTCAACTCTGCCTATTTTTATTTTTTTTATTTCACCTTTATTTAACCAGGTAAGCCAGTTGAGAACAGGTTCTCATTTACAACTGCGACCTGGCCAAGATAAAGCAAAGTAGTGCAATAAAAACAACACAGAGTTACATATGGGGTAAAAAACATAAAGTCAGAAATACAACAGAAAATATATATACAGTGTGTGCAAATGTAGCAAGTTATGGAGGTAAGGCAATAAATAGGCTATAGTGCAGAATAATTACAATAGTATTAACACTGGAATGCTAGATGTGCAAGAGATTATGTGCAAATAGAGATACTGGGGTGCAAAAGAGCAAAATAAATAACAATATAGGGATGAGGTAGTTGGGTGGGCTAATTTCAGATGGGCTGTGTACAGGTGCAGTGATCGGTAAGGTGCTCTGACAACTGATGCTTAAAGTTATTGAGGGAGATAAGAGTCTCCAGCTTCAGAGATTTTTGCAATTCGTTCCAGTCATTGGCAGCAGAGAACTGGAAGGAATGGCGGCCAAAGGAGGTGTTGGCTTTGGGAATGACCAGTGAGATATACCTGCTGGAGCGCAGACTACGGGTGGGTGCTGCTATGGTGACCAATGAGCTAAGATAAGGCGGGGATTTGCCTAGCAGTGATTTATAGATGGCCTGGAGCCAGTGGGTTTGACGACGAACATGTAGTGAGGACCAGCCAACAAGAGCGTACAGGTCACAGTGGTGGGTAGTGTATGGGGCTTTGGAGACAAAACGGATGGCACTGTGATAGACTACATCAAATTTGCTGAGTAGAGTGTTGGAGGCTATTTTGTAAATTACATCGCCGAAGTCAAGGATCGGTAGGATAGTCAGTTTTACGAGGGCATGTTTGGCAGCATGAGTGAAGGAGGCTTTATTGCGAAATAGGAAGCCGATTCTAGATTTAACTTTGGATTGGAGATTCTTTATGTGAGTCTGGAAGTTGAGTTTACAGTCTAACCAGACACTTTAGGTATTTGTAGTTGTCCACATACTCTAGGTCAGACCCGTCGAGAGTGGTGATTCTAGTCGGGCGGGCGGGTGCCAGCAGCGTTCGATTGAAAAGCATGCATTTAGTTTTACTAGTGTTTAAGAGCAGTTGGAGGCTACTGAAGGATTGTTGTATGGCATTGAAGCTCGTTTGGAGGTTTGT
The DNA here is from genome assembly GCF_964263955.1 of Coregonus lavaretus. Lineage (NCBI taxonomy): Eukaryota > Metazoa > Chordata > Actinopteri > Salmoniformes > Salmonidae > Coregonus > Coregonus lavaretus. The sequence goes on along the minus strand of NW_028163971.1, from coordinate 422,513 downwards.
TAACACAGTGTCCAATGAAGGGCCAGATGTATACAAAATGGTGTCGTCTGCGTAGAGGTGGATCTGAGAGTCACCAGCAGCAAGAGCGACATCATTGATATACACGGAGAAAAGTGTCGGCCCAAGAATTGAACCCTGTGGCACCCCCATAGAGACTGCCATAGGTCCAGACAACAGGCCCTCCGATTTGACACACTGAACTCTATCTGAGAAGTAGTTGGTGAACCAGGCGAGGCAGTCATTTGAGAAACCAAGGCTATTTAGTCTGCCAATAAGAATGCGGTGGTTGACAGAGTCGAAAGCCTTGGCCAGGTCGATGAAGACGGCTGCACAGTACTGTCTTATCAATCGCGGTTATAATATCGTTTAGGACCTTGAGCGTGGCTGAAGTGCACCCGTGACCAGCTCGGAAACCGGATTGCATAGCGGAGAAGGTACGGTGGTATTCGAAATGGTCGATGATCTGTTTGTTAACTTGGCTTTCGAATACTTTTGAAAGGCAGGGCAGGATGGATATAGGTCTGTAGCAGTTTGGATCTAGAGTGTCACCCCCTTTGAAGAGGGGGATGACCGCGGCAGCTTTCCAATCTCTGGGGATCTCAGACGTTATGAAAGAGAGGTTGAACAGACTAGTAATAGGGGTAGCGACAATTTCGGCGGCTAGTTTTAGAAAGAAAGGGTCCAGATTGTCTAGCCCAGCTGATTTGTAGGGGTCCAGATTTTGCAGCGCTTTCAAAACATCAGCTGTCTGAATTTGTGTGAAGGAGAAGCGGGGGGGGCATGGGCAAGTTGCAGCAGAGGGTGCAGAGTTGGTGGCCGGGTTAGTGGTAGCCAGATGGAAAGCATGGCCAGCTGTAGCAAAATGCTTGTTGAAATTCTCGATTATTGTAGATTTATCGGTGGTGATAGTGTTTCCTAGCCTCAGTGCAGTGGGCAGCTGGGAGGAAGTGCTCTTATTCTCCATGGACTTTACAGTGTCCCAAAACTTTTTGGAGTTAGTGCTACAGGATGCAAATTTCTGTTTGAAAAAGTTAGCCTTTGCTTTCCTGACTGCTTGTGTATATTGGTTCCTAACTTCACTGAAAAGTTGCATATCGCGGGAGCTATTTGATGCTAATGCTGTACGCCACAGGATGTTTTTGTGCTGGTCAAGGGCAGTCAAGTCTGAGGAGAACCAGGGGCTATATCGGTTCTTAGTTCTGTATTTTTTGAATGGGGCATGTTTATTTAAGATTGAGAGGAAATTACTTTTAAGGAACAGCCAGGCATCCTCTACTGACGGAATAAGATCTATATCCATCCAGGATACCTGGGCCAGGTCAATTAGGAAGGCCTCCTCGCTAAAGTGTTTTAGGGAGCGTTTGACAGTGATGAGGGGTGGTCGTTTGACCGCGGACCCGTTACGGACGCAGGCAATAAGGCAGTGATCGCTGAGATCCTGGTTGAAGACAGCTGAGGTGTATTTAGAGGGTATGTTAGTCAGGATGATATCTATAAGGGTACCCATGTTTACGGATTTAGGGTTGTACCTGGTAGGTTCGTTGATAATTTGCGTGAGGTTGAGGGCATCTAGCTTGGATTGTAGGATGGCTGGGGTATTAAGCATATCCCAATTTAGGTCACCAAGCAGTACAAACTCTGAGGATAAATGGGGGGCAATCAATTCACATATGGTGTCCAGGGCACAGCTGGGGGCTGAGGGGGGTCTGTATCACGCGGCAACAGTGAGAGACTTATTTCTGGAAAGGTGGATTTTTAGAAGTAGAAGCTCAAACTGTTTGGGCACAGACCTGGATAGTATGATGGAGCTCTGCAGGCTATCTCTACAGTAGATTGCAACTCCACCCCCTTTGGCAGTTCTATCTAGACGGAAAATGTTATAGTTGGGGATGGAAATTTCAGAATTTTTGGTGGCCTTCCTGAGCCAGGATTCAGACACTGCTAGAACATCAGGGTTGGCAGAGTGTGCTAACGCAGTGAATAACTCAAACTTAGGAAGTAGACTTCTGATATTTATGTGCAAGAAACCAAGACTTTTGCGATTACAGAAGTCATCAAATGATAGCGCCTGGGGAGTAGGAGTGATACTGAGGGCTGCAGGGCCTGGGTTAGCCTCTACATCACCAGAGGAACAGAGGAGGACTAGAATAAGGATACGGCTAAAGGCTTTAAGAACTGGTCTTCTAGTGCGTTGGGTACATAGAATAAAGGGGGCAGATTTCCGGGTGTTATAGAAAAGATTCAGGGCATTATGTACAGACAAGGATATGGAAGGATATGAGTAAAGTGGAGGTAAACCTAAGCGTTGGGTAACAATGAAAGAGATAGCATCGCTGGAGGCATCAATTGAGTCGGTCTCCGCGTGTATTGGGGGAGGGGCAAAGGAGCTATCTAAGGCAGGTTTAGCTAGGCTGGGGGGTCTACAGTGATATAGTACAATTAGAAATAACCGAAACAACAATAAACTAACCATGTTCGGGTTGAGGCTAAACATAAACAGGATGTAGTACCGTAAAAAGGAACAGTCCAGCAGATATCAGCTGTATAGCTGAGTTATCATAAGGTCCGGTGGTGAAGCACTAGTAAGAGGCCACGGCTAGCGTGTGCTAGCGGGCCGGGGCTAGCAGATGGATGGAATCTTCGTGGTTAACGTCGTAACCACATCAGACGATTTCGTCGGCAGACCAGTCGTGTAGGATCGGCGGGGCTCCGTGTCAACACTAGGTGGTCCCGTCCGGTTGACAGAGAGGTAGATAGCCGGGAGTTGGGCCTAGCTCAGGATGATTAGCCAGACCACAGCGTCCGTTTTGTTGTAGCTAGCTGGTAGCGACGAATCCGGAGTTAAAGGTCCAGTGATTCAGTGATTCCGGCGGAAAAACGGATATGTTCTGGGTCGATAACGCGCTGTGCAGACTGGCCGAATATCCGGTGATCAATGTCCAGTGATTAAAATTAATCCCGCAGAAAAAATCCAATGTTCTGGGTGAAACACCGCTAGCTGTGGCTAATAGCAAGTAGCTAGTTAGCTGGCTAGCTAGTTTCAACTGGAGATTCTAGATTCTAGATAAAGGTAAGTCAATAATAGAATCCGTTCCACATTGAGTGAGGCGGGTTGCAGGAAAGTATATCTTGTAGAAGGATGAAAAGTCTGATAGGGAAATATGTACGAAAAATAGGGTATTTACAGGCTATTTACAGACATACGATAAAAACACAACTGCACTACTCCGCCATCTAGGTCAGCATCCCGGAGTCGCCTCTTCACTGTTGACGTTGAGACTGGTGATTTGCAGGTACTATTTAATGAAGCTGCCAGTTGAGGACCTGTGAGGCATCGGTTTCTCAAACTAGACACTCTTAATGTATTTGTCCTCTTGCTCAGTTGTGCACCGGGGCCTCCCACTCCTCTTTCTATTCTGATTAGAGCCAGTTTGCGCTGTTCTGTGAAGGGAGTAGTACACAGCGTTGTACGAGATCTTCAGTTTCTTGGTAATTTCTCGCATGGAATAGCCTTCATTTCTCAGAACAAGAATAGACTGATGAGTTTCAGAAGAAAGTTCTTCATTTCTGGCCATTTTGAGCCTGTAATCGAACCCACAATTGCTGATGCTCCAGATACTCAACTAATCTCAAGAAGGCCAGTTTTATTGCTTCTTTAAAATCAGCACAACAGTTTTCAGCTGTGCTAACAATTGCAAAATAGTTTTCTAATGATCAATTCGCGTTTTAAAATGATAAACTTGGATTAGCAAACAACGTGCCATTGGAACACAGGACTGATGGTTGCTGTGCTAGCAAAACAGTCCTGTAGCTTAGCATCTGCGTCATCTGACCACTTCCTTATTAACGAGTCACTGGTGCTTCCTGCTTTAGTTTTTGCTTATAAGCAGGAATCAGGAGGATAGAATTGTGGTCAGATTTGCCAAATGGAGGGCGAGGGAGAGCTTTGTATGCGTCTCTGTGTGTGGAGTAAAGGTGGTCTATAGTTTTTTTCCCTCTGGTTGCACATTTAACATGCTGGTAGAAATTAGGTAGAACGGATTTAAGTTTCCCTGCATTAAAGTCCCCGGCCACTGGGAGTGCTGCCTCTGGATGAGCGTTTTCCTGTTTGCTTATGGCCTTATACAGCTCATTGAGTGCAATCTTAGTGCCAGCATCGGTTTGTGGTGGTAAATAGACAGCCACGAAAAATATAGATGAAAACTCTCTTGGTAAATAGTGTGGTCTACAGCTTATCATAAGATACTCTACCTCAGGCGAGCAAAACCTCGAGACTTCCTTAGTATTTGATTTTATGCACCAGCTGTTGTTTCCAAATATACACAGACCGCCACCCCTTGTCTTACCGGAGTCAGCCGTTCTATCCTGCCGATGTAGAGTATATCCCACCAGCTGTATGTTATCCATGTCGTCGTTCAGCCACGACTCGGTGAAACATAAGATATTACAGGTTTTAATGTCCCGTTGGTAGGATAACCGTAATCTTAGGTCATCAAATTTGTTCTCCAATGATTGAAGATTGGCTAATAGGATTGATGGGAGCGGCAGTTTACTCGCTCGCCGTCGGATCCTTACAAGGCACCCCGACCTACGTCCACGATATCTCCGTCTCTTTCTCATGCGAATGACAGTCATTTGGGCCTTGTCGGGTGTCTGTACATTATTTTGGTCTGTAGAATATCCTTCGCGTCCGACTCATTGAAGAAAAAATATTTGTCCAATACGAGGTGAGTAATCGCTGTCCTGATATCCAGAAGCTCTTTTTGGTCATAAGAGTCAATGGCAGAAACATTATGTACAGAATAAAAGTACAAATAAAGCAAAAAAATACACAATAGCACAATTGGTTAGATGGCTGTAAAACGGAAGCCATCTCCTTCGGCGCCATCTTATAAAACTACTAACATTAAAGTTAGGGGATTTCTAACATGTTGAGGCCAGTTTCATCATCAGCAATCAGATCGTGTTGTCTGTGATGTTAACTTACAGCAAACTGCTAACCAACCAGATCGTGTTGTCTGTGATGTTAACTTACAGCAAACTGCTAACCAACCTCTTCTGATTAATCAATGTGTGTTTTAGAGCTCCTGCCTTCAACGTCAGTGTTTGTCAGAAATGACAGAGGTATTCAGAGTATAGTGCGACTTCAAACATCCGGCAAAGGTGTACTGCAAATATGTCATGATTTCGGACATCTGTCCAACAAGAGCAGTCTACACTTAATGTAGAAAATGCTGCTGTTCCTCAGACATTTTATATGTCCAATGAGGCCTCTGAGGAAATGTTGTTCAGTGGTCAGGACTTCGAGGATGAACTATTTGTGGATGCTTTGATGGACACTGCAGGTGTAGGAGAAGGTGGAGGTCAGGGTAAGGTCGATGATGCTGAGGAGAGCGTTGATGATGAGGGTGATGATGTCGAGAAGATGTTTGACGATGAGGTTGAAAGTCTAACGGACTGTTTCAAAGCCTACTTGGTGAATTGGGCTCTTGAATATGGAATAACAAGGAGGAGACCGAAGTTCTGCCTTCATCATGGGTCCAGGATGGCATGAACTACTGGTCCCCTTCTACATCCACAGAATGCTGCACAAGGGCAGTGAAACGTCAAGCACCACCTGACCAAACATGGGGTTTGTTTGATGTGAACATCAGGTACACTAGGGGTGAGTTAATGTTATATTTGCAGTCAACTATTTATAACTGACATCAACCTCCTGAGACAACAATATGTATCTGCAATCTAAACACAAGACATGAATATTCCCTTCCAGACACCGTAAGCTTCCTATGGCTGTGGTCCAATCTGATCTTCAGACTGAGGAGGAAGATGACCGCCCTGCATATATGAAGAGAAAATGTATAACTATAACAAATATGATTTTTAAAAACATCTCAGTAAATGGCCTAAATATCCATCATATGTTTACTTCACTGGTCGTTATTATGAGTTCAATAACCTGATATTTTCAACATCAGGGGCACATATACGCAAATATTCAGTGCCACTGAAAGTGAGGATGAGGAGCCAAAAGGAAGAATTTCCATGCAAGGGCCAGTCAAACACCTCTAAGGGTTGGCCACCTGCACCAGTTATCAGACCTCCAGGCCAGTCAAACACCTCTAAGGGTTGGCCTCCTGCACCAGTTATCAGACCTCCAGGCCAGTCAAACACCTCTAAGGGTTGGCCTCCTGCACCAGTTATCAGACCTCCAGGCCAGTCAAACACCTCTAAGGGTTGGCCTCCTGCACCAGTTATCAGACCTCCAGGCCAGTCAAACACCTCTAAGGGTTGGCCACCTGCACCAGTTATCAGACCTCCAGAGGACAGAAGAGAGACACCTGGGAATTCTGATTGGCTCAATCCTTGTTGGCCTATCATTCCACAGCAGCAGCAGCCGGTGTTAAGGTACATATTGTGGCCCCGCCCCCACCATCCCAGTAGCCCCTCCCTGCTCTATGATGTGATTGATTATGTTGTTTATCTGTATTATCCTTTAGAACTTTAACTACTGAAAGAATGTGAGGGATAAAACAACTGTTCTGTTTTGTATTTTTGCAAACTAACCCTAACCGGCTTTTGAACCTCTTGCCTTAAAAAGTGTTGTTATCAGTAAGTTTGCTTTCAAGGCCACTGCATGGGGCAGAGGCATGATGTCACAGAAGTCATTAATTAAATAAAACAGGCCAGCATGTCAATTTGATTGTCATCGGGGAAGTTCATTATTACACAGTTTTCAAGGCAGGAATATAATGAACTGGAAATATTTTACAAAAAGCCGTTGATAAAACTATTTTGTAGGGTTAGGGGACTTGCAGAAACTATGAGTCATATTTCAGGGAGTATTTCAATAAGTCTTCTATTTTTAAAGGTGCTGTGCGTCGCAGCCATTCTGAAGTTCCTGATGTGGAGAGGGAAAAATACATAAAACGATGGATACAGCTAGCCCCTGACAGAGATACAGCTAGCCCCAGACAGAGATACAGCTAGCCCCAGACAGAGATACAGCTAGCCCCTGACAGAGATACAGCTAGCCCCTGACAGAGATACAGCTAGCCCCAGACAGAGATACAGCTAGATGCAGCTAGCCCCAGACAGAGATACAGCTAGCCCCAGACAGAGATACAGCTAGCCCCAGACAGAGATACAGCTAGCCCCAGACAGAGATACAGCTAGCCCCAGACAGAGATACAGCTAGATGCAGCTAGCCCCAGACAGAGATACAGCTAGATACAGCTAGCCCCAGACAGAGATACAGCTAGCCCCAGACAGAGATACAGCTAGATACAGCTAGCCCCAGACAGAGATGCAGCTAGATACAGCTAGCCCCAGACAGAGATGCAGCTAGATACAGCTAGCCCCTGACAGAGATACAGCTAGCCCCAGACAGAGATACAGCTAGATACAGCTAGCCCCAGACAGAGATGCAGCTAGATACAGCTAGCCCCTGACAGAGATACAGCTAGCCCCCGACAGAGATACAGCTAGATACAGCTAGCCCCAGACAGAGATACAGCTAGCCCCAGACAGAGATACAGCTAGCCCCAGACAGAGATACAGCTAGATACAGCTAGCCCCAGACAGAGATACAGCTAGCCCCTGACAGAGATGCAGCTAGATACAGCTAGCCCCAGACAGAGATACAGCTAGATACAGCTAGCCCCAGACAGAGATACAGCTAGATACAGCTAGCCCCAGACAGAGATACAGCTAGCCCCTGACAGAGATGCAGCTAGATACAGCTAGCCCCAGACAGAGATACAGCTAGATGCAGCTAGCCCCAGACAGAGATACAGCTAGCCCCAGACAGAGATACAGCTAGCCCCAGACAGAGATACAGCTAGATACAGCTAGCCCCAGACAGAGATACAGCTAGCCCCAGACAGAGATACAGCTAGCCCCAGACAGAGATACAGCTAGCCCCAGACAGAGATACAGCTAGCCCCAGACAGAGATACAGCTAGATACAGCTAGCCCCAGACAGAGATACAGCTAGCCCCAGACAGAGATACAGCTAGATGCAGCTAGCCCCAGACAGAGATACAGCTAGATACAGCTAGCCCCAGACAGAGATACAGCTAGCCCCCGACAGAGATACAGCTAGATGCAGCTAGCCCCTGACAGAGATACAGCTAGATACAGCTAGCCCCAGACAGAGATACAGCTAGATACAGCTAGCCCCTGACAGAGATGCAGCTAGCCCCCGACAGAGATACAGCTAGCCCCAGACAGAGATACAGCTAGATACAGCTAGCCCCTGACAGAGATACAGCTAGCCCCAGACAGAGATACAGCTAGATACAGCTAGCCCCAGACAGAGATACAGCTAGATACAGCTAGCCCCAGACAGAGATACAGCTAGCCCCAGACAGAGATACAGCTAGCCCCAGACAGAGATACAGCTAGCCCCAGACAGAGATACAGCTAGCCCCAGACAGAGATACAGCTAGATGCAGCTAGCCCCTGACAGAGATACAGCTAGCCCCAGACAGAGATACAGCTAGATACAGCTAGCCCCAGACAGAGATACAGCTAGCCCCAGACAGAGATACAGCTAGCCCCTGACAGAGATACAGCTAGATACAGCTAGCCCCTGACAGAGATACAGCTAGCCCCTGACAGAGATACAGCTAGCCCCTGACAGAGATGCAGCTAGCCCCAGACAGAGATGCAGCTAGCCCCAGACAGAGATACAGCTAGCCCCAGACAGAGATACAGCTAGCCCCTGACAGAGATACAGCTAGCCCCTGACAGAGATACAGCTAGATACAGCTAGCCCCTGACAGAGATACAGCTAGCCCCAGACAGAGATACAGCTAGATACAGCTAGCCCCTGACAGAGATGCAGCTAGCCCCAGACAGAGATACAGATAGCCCCAGACAGAGATACAGCTAGCCCCAGACAGAGATACAGCTAGATACAGCTAGCCCCAGACAGAGATACAGCTAGCCCCTGACAGAGATACAGCTAGCCCCTGACAGAGATACAGCTAGCCCCAGACAGAGATACAGCTAGATGCAGCTAGCCCCTGACAGAGATACAGCTAGATACAGCTAGCCCCTGACAGAGATACAGCTAGCCCCAGACAGAGATACAGCTAGATACAGCTAGCCCCTGACAGAGATGCAGCTAGATACAGCTAGCCCCTGACAGAGATACAGCTAGCCCCAGACAGAGATACAGCTAGCCCCTGACAGAGATACAGCTAGATACAGCTAGCCCCTGACAGAGATACAGCTAGCCCCAGACAGAGATACAGCTAGATACAGCTAGCCCCTGACAGAGATGCAGCTAGATACAGCTAGCCCCTGACAGAGATACAGCTAGCCCCAGACAGAGATACAGCTAGCCCCAGACAGAGATACAGCTAGCCCCAGACAGAGATACAGCTAGCCCCAGACAGAGATGCAGCTAGCCCCAGACAGAGATACAGCTAGCCCCAGACAGAGATACAGCTAGCCCCTGACAGAGATACAGCTAGCCCCTGACAGAGATACAGCTAGCCCCTGACAGAGATACAGCTAGATACAGCTAGCCCCTGACAGAGATACAGCTAGCCCCAGACAGAGATACAGCTAGATACAGCTAGCCCCTGACAGAGATGCAGCTAGATACAGCTAGCCCCTGACAGAGATACAGCTAGCCCCAGACAGAGATACAGATAGCCCCAGACAGAGATACAGCTAGCCCCAGACAGAGATACAGCTAGCCCCTGACAGAGATACAGCTAGCCCCTGACAGAGATACAGCTAGATGCAGCTAGCCCCAGACAGAGATACAGCTAGATACAGCTAGCCCCAGACAGAGATACAGCTAGCCCCTGACAGAGATACAGCTAGCCCCTGACAGAGATACAGCTAGATACAGCTAGCCCCAGACAGAGATACAGCTAGCCCCAGACAGAGATACAGCTAGATACAGCTAGCACCTGACAGAGATACAGCTAGCCCCAGACAGAGATACAGCTAGCCCCTGACAGAGATACAGCTAGCCCCCGACAGAGATACAGCTAGATACAGCTAGCTCCAGACAGAGATACAGCTAGCCCCTGACAGAGATACAGCTAGCCCCTGACAGAGATACAGCTAGCCCCAGACAGAGATACAGCTAGATACAGCTAGCCCCTGACAGAGATGCAGCTAGCCCCCGACAGAGATACAGCTAGCCCCAGACAGAGATACAGCTAGCCCCTGACAGAGATACAGCTAGCCCCTGACAGAGATGCAGCTAGATGCAGCAAGCCCCTGACAGAGATACAGCTAGCCCCAGACAGAGATACAGCTAGCCCCTGACAGAGATACAGCTAGCCCCTGACAGAGATACAGCTAGCCCCAGACAGAGATACAGCTAGCCCCTGACAGAGATACAGCTAGCCCCAGACAGAGATACAGCTAGATGCAGCTAGCCCCAGACAGAGATGCAGCTAGATGCAGCTAGCCCCAGACAGAGATACAGCTAGCCCCAGACAGAGATACAGCTAGATGCAGCTAGCCCCAGACAGAGATACAGCTAGCCCCTGACAGAGATACAGCTAGATACAGCTAGCCCCAGACAGAGATACAGCTAGATACAGCTAGCCCCAGACAGAGATACAGCTAGCCCCTGACAGAGATACAGCTAGCCCCTGACAGAGATACAGCTAGCCCCAGACAGAGATGCAGCTAGATACAGCTAGCCCCTGACAGAGATACAGCTAGCCCCTGACAGAGATACAGCTAGCCCCAGACAGAGATGCAGCTAGATACAGCTAGCCCCAGACAGAGATACAGCTAGCCCCAGACAGAGATACAGCTAGCCCCTGACAGAGATACAGCTAGCCCCTGACAGAGATACAGCTAGATACAGCTAGCCCCTGACAGAGATACAGCTAGCCCCTGACAGAGATACAGCTAGATACAGCTAGCCCCTGACAGAGATGCAGCTAGCCCCAGACAGAGATACAGCTAGATGCAGCTAGCCCCTGACAGAGATACAGCTAGATACAGCTAGCCCCAGACAGAGATACAGCTAGCCCCAGACAGAGATACAGCTAGCCCCAGACAGAGATACAGCTAGCCCCTGACAGAGATACAGCTAGCCCCAGACAGAGATACAGCTAGCCCCAGACAGAGATACAGCTAGCCCCAGACAGAGATACAGCTAGCCCCTGACAGAGATACAGCTAGCCCCTGACAGAGATGCAGCTAGCCCCAGACAGAGATACAGCTAGCCCCTGACAGAGATACAGCTAGCCCCAGACAGAGATACAGCTAGCCCCAGACAGAGATACAGCTAGATACAGCTAGCCCCAGACAGAGATACAGCTAGCCCCTGACAGAGATACAGCTAGCCCCTGACAGAGATACAGCTAGATACAGCTAGCCCCAGACAGAGATACAGCTAGCCCCCGACAGAGATACAGCTAGCCCCAGACAGAGATACAGCTAGCCCCTGACAGAGATACAGCTAGCCCCAGACAGAGATACAGCTAGCCCCAGACAGAGATACAGCTAGCCCCAGACAGAGATACAGCTAGCCCCTGACAGAGATACAGCTAGCCCCAGACAGAGATACAGCTAGATACAGCTAGCCCCAGACAGAGATACAGCTAGCCCCAGACAGAGATACAGCTAGCCCCTGACAGAGATACAGCTAGATACAGCTAGCCCCAGACAGAGATACAGCTAGCCCCCGACAGAGATACAGCTAGCCCCAGACAGAGATACAGCTAGCCCCTGACAGAGATACAGCTAGATGCAGCTAGCCCCAGACAGAGATACAGCTAGCCCCCGACAGAGATACAGCTAGCCCCAGACAGAGATACAGCTAGCCCCAGACAGAGATGCAGCTAGATGCAGCTAGCCCCAGACAGAGATACAGCTAGCCCCAGACAGAGATGCAGCTAGATACAGCTAGCCCCTGACAGAGATACAGCTAGCCCCTGACAGAGATACAGCTAGCCCCAGACAGAGATACAGCTAGCCCCAGACAGAGATACAGCTAGCCCCAGACAGAGATACAGCTAGCCCCCGACAGAGATACAGCTAGCCCCAGACAGAGATACAGCTAGATGCAGCTAGCCCCAGACAGAGATACAGCTAGCCCCCGACAGAGATACAGCTAGCCCCAGACAGAGATGCAGCTAGCCCCAGACAGAGATACAGCTAGCCCCAGACAGAGATACAGCTAGCCCCAGACAGAGATACAGCTAGCCCCTGACAGAGATACAGCTAGCCCCTGACAGAGATACAGCTAGCCCCTGACAGAGATACAGCTAGATACAGCTAGCCCCAGACAGAGATACAGCTAGATGCAGCTAGCCCCAGACAGAGATACAGCTAGCCCCAGACAGAGATACAGCTAGATACAGCTAGCCCCAGACAGAGATACAGCTAGCCCCAGACAGAGATACAGCTAGATGCAGCTAGCCCCAGACAGAGATACAGCTAGCCCCAGACAGAGATACAGCTAGATACAGCTAGCCCCAGACAGAGATACAGCTAGCCCCAGACAGAGATACAGCTAGATGCAGCTAGCCCCAGACAGAGATACAGCTAGATACAGCTAGCCCCAGACAGAGATACAGCTAGCCCCAGACAGAGATACAGCTAGATACAGCTAGCCCCAGACAGAGATGCAGCTAGATGCAGCTAGCCCCAGACAGAGATACAGCTAGATGCAGCTAGCCCCAGACAGAGATACAGCTAGCCCCTGACAGAGATACAGCTAGCCCCAGACAGAGATACAGCTAGCCCCTGACAGAGATACAGCTAGCCCCTGACAGAGATACAGCTAGCCCCTGACAGAGATACAGCTAGCCCCTGACAGAGATACAGCTAGATGCAGCTAGCCCCAGACAGAGATACAGCTAGATACAGCTAGCCCCTGACAGAGATGCAGCTAGATACAGCTAGCCCCAGACAGAGATACAGCTAGCCCCAGACAGAGATACAGCTAGATGCAGCTAGCCCCAGACAGAGATACAGCTAGCCCCAGACAGAGATACAGCTAGCCCCTGACAGAGATACAGCTAGCCCCTGACAGAGATACAGCTAGCCCCTGACAGAGATACAGCTAGATACAGCTAGCCCCAGACAGAGATGCAGCTAGCCCCAGACAGAGATACAGCTAGCCCCTGACAGAGATACAGCTAGCCCCTGACAGAGATACAGCTAGCCCCTGACAGAGATACAGCTAGATACAGCTAGCCCCAGACAGAGATACAGCTAGATGCAGCTAGCCCCAGACAGAGATACAGCTAGATACAGCTAGCCCCAGACAGAGATACAGCTAGATACAGCTAGCCCCAGACAGAGATGCAGCTAGCCCCAGACAGAGATACAGCTAGCCCCAGACAGAGATACAGCTAGCCCCAGACAGAGATACAGCTAGCCCCAGACAGAGATACAGCTAGCCCCAGACAGAGATACAGCTAGCCCCAGACAGAGATACAGCTAGCCCCAGACAGAGATACAGCTAGCCCCAGACAGAGATACAGCTAGCCCCAGACAGAGATACAGCTAGATGCAGCTAGCCCCAGACAGAGATACAGCTAGCCCCAGACAGAGATACAGCTAGATACAGCTAGCCCCAGACAGAGATGCAGCTAGATACAGCTAGCCCCTGACAGAGATGCAGCTAGATACAGCTAGCCCCAGACAGAGATACAGCTAGCCCCTGACAGAGATACAGCTAGCCCCAGACAGAGATACAGCTAGCCCCAGACAGAGATACAGCTAGCCCCAGACAGAGATACAGCTAGCCCCTGACAGAGATACAGCTAGCCCCAGACAGAGATACAGCTAGCCCCAGACAGAGATACAGCTAGCCCCAGACAGAGATACAGCTAGATGCAGCTAGCCCCAGACAGAGATACAGCTAGATACAGCTAGCCCCAGACAGAGATGCAGCTAGATACAGCTAGCCCCAGACAGAGATGCAGCTAGATACAGCTAGCCCCTGACAGAGATGCAGCTAGATGCAGCTAGCCCCAGACAGAGATACAGCTAGCCCCAGACAGAGATACAGCTAGATGCAGCTAGCCCCTGACAGAGATACAGCTAGCCCCAGACAGAGATACAGCTAGATGCAGCTAGCCCCTGACAGAGATACAGCTAGCCCCAGACAGAGATACAGCTAGCCCCAGACAGAGATACAGCTAGATGCAGCTAGCCCCAGACAGAGATACAGCTAGCCCCAGACAGAGATGCAGCTAGATACAGCTAGCCCCCGACAGAGATACAGCTAGCCCCAGACAGAGATACAGCTAGATACAGCTAGCCCCTGACAGAGATACAGCTAGCCCCAGACAGAGATACAGCTAGCCCCAGACAGAGATGCAGCTAGATGCAGCTAGCCCCAGACAGAGATACAGCTAGCCCCAGACAGAGATACAGCTAGCCCCAGACAGAGATACAGCTAGATGCAGCTAGCCCCAGACAGAGATACAGCTAGCCCCCGACAGAGATACAGCTAGCCCCAGACAGAGATACAGCTAGATACAGCTAGCCCCTGACAGAGATACAGCTAGCCCCAGACAGAGATACAGCTAGATGCAGCTAGCCCCTGACAGAGATACAGCTAGCCCCAGACAGAGATACAGCTAGATGCAGCTAGCCCCTGACAGAGATACAGCTAGCCCCAGACAGAGATACAGCTAGCCCCAGACAGAGATACAGCTAGATGCAGCTAGCCCCAGACAGAGATACAGCTAGCCCCCGACAGAGATACAGCTAGCCCCAGACAGAGATACAGCTAGATACAGCTAGCCCCTGACAGAGATACAGCTAGCCCCTGACAGAGATACAGCTAGATGCAGCTAGCCCCAGACAGAGATACAGCTAGCCCCTGACAGAGATACAGCTAGCCCCTGACAGAGATACAGCTAGCCCCTGACAGAGATACAGCTAGATACAGCTAGCCCCAGACAGAGATACAGCTAGATACAGCTAGCCCCTGACAGAGATACAGCTAGCCCCAGACAGAGATACAGCTAGCCCCAGACAGAGATACAGCTAGCCCCAGACAGAGATACAGCTAGCCCCAGACAGAGATACAGCTAGATGCAGCTAGCCCCAGACAGAGATACAGCTAGCCCCCGACAGAGATACAGCTAGCCCCAGACAGAGATACAGCTAGCCCCAGACAGAGATACAGCTAGATACAGCTAGCCCCTGACAGAGATGCAGCTAGATACAGCTAGCCCCAGACAGAGATACAGCTAGCCCCAGACAGAGATACAGCTAGCCCCAGACAGAGATACAGCTAGCCCCAGACAGAGATACAGCTAGATACAGCTAGCCCCTGACAGAGATACAGCTAGCCCCTGACAGAGATACAGCTAGCCCCTGACAGAGATACAGCTAGATACAGCTAGCCCCAGACAGAGATACAGCTAGATACAGCTAGCCCCAGACAGAGATACAGCTAGCCCCAGACAGAGATGCAGCTAGCCCCAGACAGAGATACAGCTAGCCCCAGACAGAGATACAGCTAGCCCCAGACAGAGATACAGCTAGCCCCTGACAGAGATGCAGCTAGCCCCAGACAGAGATACAGCTAGCCCCAGACAGAGATACAGCTAGATACAGCTAGCCCCTGACAGAGATACAGCTAGCCCCTGACAGAGATACAGCTAGATGCAGCTAGCCCCAGACAGAGATACAGCTAGCCCCTGACAGAGATACAGCTAGATACAGCTAGCCCCAGACAGAGATACAGCTAGCCCCTGACAGAGATACAGCTAGCCCCTGACAGAGATACAGCTAGCCCCTGACAGAGATACAGCTAGCCCCAGACAGAGATACAGCTAGCCCCTGACAGAGATGCAGCTAGATGCAGCTAGCCCCAGACAGAGATACAGCTAGCCCCAGACAGAGATACAGCTAGCCCCAGACAGAGATACAGATAGCCCCAGACAGAGATACAGCTAGATACAGCTAGCCCCAGACAGAGATGCAGATAGCCCCAGACAGAGATACAGCTAGCCCCAGACAGAGATGCAGCTAGCCCCAGACAGAGATACAGCTAGCCCCTGACAGAGATACAGCTAGCCCCTGACAGAGATACAGCTAGCCCCTGACAGAGATACAGCTAGCCCCAGACAGAGATACAGCTAGCCCCTGACAGAGATGCAGCTAGCCCCAGACAGAGATACAGATAGCCCCAGACAGAGATACAGCTAGATACAGCTAGCCCCAGACAGAGATACAGCTAGCCCCAGACAGAGATACAGCTAGCCCCAGACAGAGATACAGCTAGCCCCTGACAGAGATACAGATAGCCCCAGACAGAGATACAGCTAGCCCCAGACAGAGATGCAGCTAGATACAGCTAGCCCCAGACAGAGATACAGCTAGCCCCAGACAGAGATGCAGCTAGATACAGCTAGCCCCAGACAGAGATACAGCTAGCCCCAGACAGAGATGCAGCTAGATGCAGCTAGCCCCTGACAGAGATACAGCTAGCCCCAGACAGAGATACAGCTAGCCCCAGACAGAGATACAGCTAGATGCAGCTAGCCCCCGACAGAGATACAGCTAGCCCCTGACAGAGATACAGCTAGCCCCAGACAGAGATACAGCTAGCCCCTGACAGAGATACAGCTAGCCCCAGACAGAGATACAGCTAGCCCCTGACAGAGATACAGCTAGCCCCTGACAGAGATACAGCTAGCCCCAGACAGAGATACAGCTAGCCCCTGACAGAGATACAGCTAGCCCCTGACAGAGATACAGCTAGCCCCAGACAGAGATACAGCTAGCCCCAGACAGAGATACAGCTAGCCCCAGACAGAGATACAGCTAGCCCCAGACAGAGATACAGATAGCCCCAGACAGAGATACAGCTAGCCCCAGACAGAGATACAGCTAGCCCCTGACAGAGATACAGCTAGATGCAGCTAGCCCCAGACAGAGATACAGCTAGATACAGCTAGCCCCAGACAGAGATACAGCTAGCCCCTGACAGAGATACAGCTAGATACAGCTAGCCCCAGACAGAGATACAGCTAGCCCCTGACAGAGATACAGCTAGCCCCTGACAGAGATGCAGCTAGATGCAGCTAGCCCCAGACAGAGATACAGCTAGCCCCAGACAGAGATACAGCTAGATGCAGCTAGCCCCAGACAGAGATACAGCTAGCCCCTGACAGAGATACAGCTAGATACAGCTAGCCCCAGACAGAGATACAGCTAGATACAGCTAGCCCCCGACAGAGATACAGCTAGCCCCCGACAGAGATACAGCTAGATACAGCTAGCCCCAGACAGAGATGCAGCTAGATACAGCTAGCCCCAGACAGAGATACAGCTAGATACAGCTAGCCCCAGACAGAGATGCAGCTAGATACAGCTAGCCCCAGACAGAGATACAGCTAGATACAGCTAGCCCCAGACAGAGATGCAGCTAGCCCCAGACAGAGATACAGCTAGATACAGCTAGCCCCAGACAGAGATACAGCTAGCCCCTGACAGAGATACAGCTAGCCCCAGACAGAGATACAGCTAGCCCCAGACAGAGATACAGCTAGCCCCTGACAGAGATACAGCTAGCCCCTGACAGAGATACAGCTAGATGCAGCTAGCCCCAGACAGAGATACAGCTAGATACAGCTAGCCCCAGACAGAGATACAGCTAGCCCCTGACAGAGATACAGCTAGATACAGCTAGCCCCAGACAGAGATACAGCTAGCCCCAGACAGAGATACAGCTAGCCCCTGACAGAGATACAGCTAGCCCCAGACAGAGATACAGCTAGCCCCAGACAGAGATACAGCTAGCCCCTGACAGAGATACAGCTAGCCCCAGACAGAGATACAGCTAGCCCCAGACAGAGATACAGCTAGATACAGCTAGCCCCAGACAGAGATACAGCTAGCCCCTGACAGAGATACAGCTAGATACAGCTAGCCCCAGACAGAGATACAGCTAGATACAGCTAGCCCCCGACAGAGATACAGCTAGCCCCCGACAGAGATACAGCTAGATACAGCTAGCCCCCGACAGAGATACAGCTAGCCCCAGACAGAGATACAGCTAGATACAGCTAGCCCCCGACAGAGATACAGCTAGCCCCAGACAGAGATACAGCTAGATACAGCTAGCCCCAGACAGAGATACAGCTAGCCCCTGACAGAGATACAGCTAGCCCCTGACAGAGATACAGCTAGCCCCCGACAGAGATACAGCTAGCCCCCGACAGAGATACAGCTAGATACAGCTAGCCCCCGACAGAGATACAGCTAGCCCCAGACAGAGATACAGCTAGATACAGCTAGCCCCCGACAGAGATACAGCTAGCCCCAGACAGAGATACAGCTAGATACAGCTAGCCCCAGACAGAGATGCAGCTAGATACAGCTAGCCCCAGACAGAGATACAGCTAGATACAGCTAGCCCCAGACAGAGATACAGCTAGCCCCAGACAGAGATACAGCTAGCCCCCGACAGAGATACAGCTAGCCCCAGACAGAGATACAGCTAGCCCCAGACAGAGATGCAGCTAGATGCAGCTAGCCCCTGACAGAGATACAGCTAGCCCCCGACAGAGATACAGCTAGATACAGCTAGCCCCAGACAGAGATACAGCTAGCCCCAGACAGAGATACAGCTAGATGCAGCTAGCCCCTGACAGAGATACAGCTAGATACAGCTAGCCCCAGACAGAGATACAGCTAGCCCCCGACAGAGATACAGCTAGCCCCAGACAGAGATGCAGCTAGATGCAGCTAGCCCCAGACAGAGATACAGCTAGCCCCCGACAGAGATACAGCTAGCCCCAGACAGAGATACAGCTAGCCCCAGACAGAGATACAGCTAGCCCCAGACAGAGATACAGCTAGATGCAGCTAGCCCCTGACAGAGATACAGCTAGATACAGCTAGCCCCAGACAGAGATACAGCTAGCCCCCGACAGAGATACAGCTAGCCCCAGACAGAGATACAGCTAGCCCCAGACAGAGATACAGCTAGCCCCCGACAGAGATACAGCTAGCCCCAGACAGAGATACAGCTAGATGCAGCTAGCCCCTGACAGAGATACAGCTAGCCCCAGACAGAGATACAGCTAGCCCCAGACAGAGATACAGCTAGCCCCCGACAGAGATACAGCTAGCCCCAGACAGAGATACAGCTAGATGCAGCTAGCCCCTGACAGAGATACAGCTAGCCCCAGACAGAGATACAGCTAGCCCCCGACAGAGATACAGCTAGCCCCCGACAGAGATACAGCTAGCCCCAGACAGAGATACAGCTAGCCCCCGACAGAGATACAGCTAGCCCCCGACAGAGATACAGCTAGCCCCAGACAGAGATACAGCTAGATGCAGCTAGCCCCTGACAGAGATACAGCTAGATACAGCTAGCCCCTCACAGAGATACAGCTAGATACAGCTAGCCCCTGACAGAGATACAGCTAGATACAGCTAGCCCCAGACAGAGATACAGCTAGCCCCAGACAGAGATACAGCTAGCCCCAGACAGAGATACAGCTAGCCCCAGACAGAGATACAGCTAGCCCCAGACAGAGATACAGCTAGCCCCAGACAGAGATACAGCTAGCCCCAGACAGAGATACAGCTAGCCCCAGACAGAGATACAGCTAGCCCCAGACAGAGATACAGCTAGCCCCAGACAGAGATACAGCTAGCCCCAGACAGAGATACAGCTAGCCCCTGACAGAGATACAGCTAGATACAGCTAGCCCCAGACAGAGATACAGCTAGATACAGCTAGCCCCTGACAGAGATACAGCTAGCCCCAGACAGAGATACAGCTAGCCCCAGACAGAGATACAGCTAGCCCCAGACAGAGATACAGCTAGCCCCAGACAGAGATACAGCTAGCCCCTGACAGAGATACAGCTAGATACAGCTAGCCCCAGACAGAGATACAGCTAGCCCCAGACAGAGATACAGCTAGCCCCAGACAGAGATACAGCTAGCCCCAGACAGAGATACAGCTAGCCCCAGACAGAGATACAGCTAGATACAGCTAGCCCCTGACAGAGATACAGCTAGCCCCAGACAGAGATACAGCTAGCCCCAGACAGAGATACAGCTAGATACAGCTAGCCCCTGACAGAGATACAGCTAGCCCCAGACAGAGATACAGCTAGCCCCAGACAGAGATACAGCTAGCCCCAGACAGAGATACAGCTAGCCCCAGACAGAGATACAGCTAGCCCCTGACAGAGATACAGCTAGCCCCAGACAGAGATACAGCTAGCCCCAGACAGAGATACAGCTAGATGCAGCTAGCCCCAGACAGAGATACAGCTAGATACAGCTAGCCCCAGACAGAGATACAGCTAGATACAGCTAGCCCCTGACAGAGATACAGCTAGCCCCAGACAGAGATACAGCTAGCCCCAGACAGAGATACAGCTAGCCCCAGACAGAGATACAGCTAGCCCCAGACAGAGATACAGCTAGCCCCTGACAGAGATACAGCTAGCCCCTGACAGAGATACAGCTAGCCCCTGACAGAGATACAGCTAGCCCCTGACAGAGATACAGCTAGATGCAGCTAGCCCCTGACAGAGATACAGGGAGAAAAAGTAGAGAGTCAGAAGTGAACAGACCTTGGAGGAGTGATTGAGAAAACAGAATGCCTACCAGAGCTTAAATAGAAAGAAAGCTGAAATTGACTAATTCAAACTACTTCTCATTGCTAATGTGATCAAAAAATTAAAAAGTATTTCCTGTTTAAGTATTATTTTAGTATTTTGATACTTTGTGCAAGGCAATTGATCAGCATTCAAAACTTTGTGGATGGGTATAATTTCTATGTATAAAATGTAATATTGAAAATGACTAAAATCGGGTAATTTTGTACAGTCGTGGTCAAAAGTTTTGAGAATGACAAATATAAATTTTCAAAGTCTGCTACCTCAGTTTTTATGATGGCAATTTGCATATACTCCAGGGTTGTGGGTTCAGTATGAAAAATAATATATGCACTCACTAACTGTAAAGTCGCTCTGGATAAGAGCGTCTGCTAAATGACTAAAATGTAAATGTAATGAAGAGTGATCAGATGAATTGCAATTAATTGCAAAGTCCCCCTTTGCCATGAAAATTAACTTAATCCCCCAAAAACATTTCCACTGCATTTCAGCCCTGACACAAAAGGACCAGCTGACATCATGTCAGTGATTCTCTCGTTAACACAGGTGAGAGTGTTGACGAGGACAAGGCTGGAGATCACTCTGTCATGCTGATTGAGTTAGAATAACAGACTGGAAGCTTTAAAAAGGAGGGTAGCGCTTGAAATCATTGTTCTTCCTCTGTTAACCATGGTTACCTGCAAGGAAACACGTGCGGTCATCATTGCTTTGCACAAAAAAGGCTTCACAGGCAAGGATATTGCTGCTAGTAAGATTGCACCTAAATCAACCACTTATCGGATCATCAAGAACTTCAAAGAGAGAGGTTCAATTGTTGTGAAGAAGGCTTCAGGGCGCCCAAGAAAGTCCAGCAAGCGCCAGGACCGTCTCCTAAAGTTGATTCAGCTGCGGGATCGGGGCACCACCAGTGCAGAGTTTTCTCAGGAATGGCAGCAGGCAGGTGTGAGTGCATTTGCACGCACAGTGAGGCAAAGACTTTTGGAGGATGGCCTGGTGTCAAGAAGGGCAGCAAAAAAGCCACTTCTCTCCAGGAAAAACATCAGGGACAGACTGATATTCTGCAAAAGGTACAGGGATTGGACTGCTGAGGACTGGGGTAAAGTCATTTTCTCTGATGAATCCCCTTTCCGATTGTTTGGGGCATCCGGAAAACACCTTGTCCGGAGAAGACAAGGTGAGCGCTACCATCAGTCCTGTGTCATGCCAACAGTAAAGCATCCTGAGACCATTCATGTGTGGGGTGGCTTCTCAGCCAAGGGAGTGGGCTCCCTCACAATTTTGCCTAAGAACACAGCCATGAATAAAGAATGGTACCAACACATCCTCCGAGAGCAACTTCTCCCAACCATCCAAGAACAGTGTTCGGTGACGACCAATGCCTTTTCCAGCATGATGGAGCACCTCGCCATAAGGCAAAAGTGATAACTAAGTGGCTCGGGGAACTGTCACGAGAATTTTGTTATCTCAATGGTTGAAGTCAACTACCTCTTAAATATTTGAATATTTCCCAAGAGGTTGTAAATCTCTTAGTTTAAATAAAATAAGCAAAGACCCAATCCTGCAATGGTCAGCCTTTATTCATCGATCTGAAAATCACCCAATGACCCTAACCCTAACCCTAACCCAATCAACGTTTTACCTTTACTACACCCCTAAATGGGCCAATGAAAAAGCTCCTAGCCCATATTTAGGCAACATTTCTCTATAAGCTTGAAGAAGCCCTAACCCTAACCTAGTCGTCTTTTCCTGTGTCTATTTCACACTTCTTTTTTTAAGACCCAAATAGTCTGTTGCTGAGCAAACATGCATCCTACACAGACACCTAAGATGGGGACATGTTCTTCAGTGTCTAGTTTCACATCCTGTTTCCTGCTAGCATAGATATGAAAATAAGCCAAAGCCCTCGTTTTTCTTCTAACTAAACTTATTGTAGTTTTATGATTCTATCACATTCCTATAATTTTCAGGGTGTAATACTTTTAGTCACATTAACAAATTCCTCTATCAGGAACAAAACATTGACATTTTGGGTCCATGGCCAGGAAACTCCCCAGACCTTAATCCCATTGAGAACTTGTGGTCAATCCTCAAGAGGCGGGTGGACAAACAAAAATCCACAAATTCTGACAAACTCCAAGCATTGATTATGCAAGAATGGACTGCCATCAGTCAGGATGTGGCCCAGAAATGGGTCCTCGGTCAAACAACCACCCGTCATCACTGTCAAACGCTCCCTAAAACACTTTAGCGAGCAGGCCTTTCTAATTGACCTGGCCTGGGTATCCTGGATGGATAGACCTCATTCCTTCAGTAGAGGATGCCTGGTTGTTCTTTAAAAGTGCTTTCCTCTCAATCTTAAATAAACATGCCCCATTCAAAAAAATTCAGAACTAAGAACCGATATAGCCCCTGGTTCACCCCAGACTTGACTGCCCTTGACCAGCACAAAAACCTCCTGTGGCGTACTGCATTAGCATCAAATAGCCCCCGCGATATGCAACTTTTCAGGGAAGTCAGGAACCAATATACACAATCAGTTAGGAAAGCAAAGACTAGCTTTTTCAAACAGAAATTTGCATCCTGTAGCACTAACTCCAAAAAGTTTAGGGACACTAAAGTCCATGGAGAGTAAGAGCACCTCCTCCCAACTGCACTGAGGCTAGGAAACACTATCACCACCGATAAATCTACAATAATCGAGAATTTCAACAAGCATTTTGCTACGGCTGGCCATGCTTTCCATCTGGCTACCACTACCCTGGCCACCAACTCTGCACCCTCCGCTGCATCTTGCCCATGCCCCCCCCCCTTGCTATCTAACGTTAACTAAGTGGTGACTGTGGGTAGCTTCTAGCTAACGTTAACTAAGTGGCGACTGTGGGTAGCTTCTAGCTAACGTTAACTAAGTGGCGACTGTGGGTAGCTTCTAGCTAACGTTAACTAAGTGGTGACTGTGGGTAGCTTCTAGCTAACGTTAGCTAATTGGTGACTGTGGGTAGCTTCTAGCTAACGTTAGCTAATTGGTGACTGTGGGTAGCTGCTAGCTAACGTTAGCTAATTGGTGACTGTGGGTAGCTTCTAGCTAACGTTAGCTAATTGGTGACTGTGGGTAGCTTCTAGCTAACGTTAGCTAATTGGTGACTGTGGGTAGCTTCTAGCTAACGTTAGCTAATTGGTGACTGTGGGTAGCTGCTAAATCAACTAATTAAATCAAAGCTAGCATCTGAATGAGTAGCTAACTACAATACAGAATGGGACCCAAAGCTAGCATCATGACAGACAACTTACTGTTCAAATTGGTTCATCTCAGCTTCGATCAGTCTTCTTCACAGAGAAGCGAACCTCGCGACAACAAGGATAGTTGATGGATTTAAACGGTACTAATCGTTTTTATTAGCTAGCTGGCTAAATTCACTCGCTAACTCACTTCAAATAACAAGCAAGATAGCGAGCCTCCGGTCCAGTAAGGGATGGTGGATGGGACAAATGGAACGAAATTGAAAGCGGAATGCCCCAGCTCCGTTCATTTCTCGAATGTATTTATGTTGGATGGATGAACGGACGGATCTATAGCCTGCTTTCCTATTTTAGATAGTGAATAATCAACATCATGTAATATATGTTGCGGACCGGTATGCTCATGCAGTAACTGAAGAACTGTAGCCGTAATATCATGGCCCACCACAGGAGGGCGCTGTTACCTCTGTAGTCAGTAGATGTGATACCAGCCTGGCTATGACAGTGGTGATGGTTTGCAGTTTTAGGTCTTTCTATTGGTTTACTAAGCCAGGCAAGCCCAAACAATCACAGATAAACTATTTGATTTATTTTGGACATCAGAGCAACCTTGAGGGAATCTTATTTGAGTCAGAAAAGGATGTTCATATGATAGGGAAGATACTGTATACAAAACCTTGCAGCGCATATCCAACTGACAATATCTTAGAAAACATTTTACATAGGGAAAGTTGGAGCATAAATAACTAAATTACAGTTAACGAAAATGTATACTTAATCCAGTATAAACTAATGTATAGAATGTATTATACAACAGCGGCTAGTGGCTCTGGGCAGAGTGATGCTGGGGGGGGGGAGCTAGTGGCTCTGGGCAGAGTGATGCTGGGGGGGGGGGGGGGGAGCTAGTGGCTCTGGGCAGAGTGATGTAGTTGATGGAGATGGGGAGCTAGTGGCTCTGGGCAGGGTGATGTAGGTAGTTGATGGAGATGGGGAGCTAGTGGCTCTGGGCAGGGTGATGTAGTTGATGGGGATGGGGAGCTAGTGGGTCTGGGCAGGGTGATGTAGTTGATGGAGATGGGGAGCTAGTGGGTCTGGGCAGAGGGATGTAGTTGATCTGGAGATGGGGAGCTAGTGGGTCTGGGCAGGGTGATGTAGGTAGTTGATGGAGATGGGGAGCTAGTGGGTCTGGGCAGGGTGATGTAGGTAGTTGATGGAGATGGGGAGCTAGTGGGTCTGGGCAGGGTGATGTAGTTGATGGAGATGGGGAGCTAGTGGGTCTGGGCAGGGTGATGTAGTTGATCTGGAGATGGGGAGCTAGTGGCTCTGGGCAGGGTGATGTAGTTGATGGAGATGGGGAGCTAGTGGCTCTGGGCAGGGTGATGTAGTTGATGGAGATGGGGAGCTAGTGGCTCTGGGCAGGGTGATGTAGTTGATGGAGATGGGGAGCTAGTGGGTCTGGGCAGGGTGATGCTGGGGGGGGGGAGCTAGTGGGTCTGGGCAGGGTGATGTAGTTGATGGAGATGGGGAGCTAGTGGCTCTGGGCAGGGTGATGCTGGGGGGGGGGAGCTAGTGGGTCTGGGCAGGGTGATGTAGTTGATGGAGATGGGGTATAGATATTTCAAACCATGGTCTGGTCTATCATCACCATCGGTCTCACTTCTGGAGGTGACAGACAATGTCGGCCTACAACAAGTATCCTAACACGTCTTAATCAATGGGTCTATCAAGTATCCTAACACGTCTTAATCAATGGGTATATCAAGTATCCTAACACTTCTTAATCAATGGGTCTTTCAAGTATCCTAACACGTCTTAATCAATGGGTCTATCAAGTATCCTAACACGTCTTAATCAATGGGTCTATCAAGTATCCTAACACATCTTAATCAATGGGTCTATCAAGTATCCTAACATGTCTTAATCAATGGGTCTATCAAGTATCCTAACACGTCTTAATCAATGGGTCTATCAAGTATCCTAACACGTCTTAATCAATGGGTCTATCAAGTATCCTAACATGTCTTAATCAATGGGTTTATCTCAATTAATCTTTCCTTGATTCCTTCCATCCTCTCTCCTCGCCTCCTTGTCAACTGTATGGAAGTAGCAGGTTCAAGGTCCCTTCCCTCAGATGCTGGGAAAGGATGAGGAATTAAGATGAATAGAGAAAGCGCCAGTGTGTAGAGGTGTGGTGTGTATAGAGGTGTGGTGTGTATAGAGATGAGGTGTGTATAGAGGTGAGGTGTGTATAGAGGTGAGGTGTGTATAGAGGTGTCTATATAGAGATGAGGTGTCTATATAGAGGTGAGGTGTGTATAGAAGTGAGGTGTGTATAGAGGTGTCTATATAGAGGTGAGGTGTGTATAGATAGAGGTGTCTATATAGAGGTGTAGTGTGTATAGAGGTGTGGTGTGTATAGAGGTGTGGTGTGTATAGAGGTGTCTATATAGACGTGAGGTGTGTATAGAGGTGAGGTGTGTATAGAGGTGAGGTGTGTATAGAGGTGAGGTGTGTATAGAGGTGTCTATATAGAGGTGAGGTGTCTATATAGAGGTGAGGTGTGTATAGAAGTGAGGTGTGTATAGAGGTGTCTATATAGAGGTGAGGTGTGTATAGAGGTGTCTATATAGAGGTGTAGTGTGTATAGAGGTGTGGTGTGTATAGAGGTGTGGTGTGTATAGAGGTGTCTATATAGACGTGAGGTGTGTATAGAGGTGAGATGTGTATAGAGGTGAGGTGTGTATAGAGGTGAGGTGTGTATAGAGGTGTCTATATGGAGGTGAGGTGTGTATAGAGGTGTCTATATAGAGGTGAGGTGTGTATAGAGGTGTGGTGTGTATAGAGGTGTGGTGTGTATAGAGGTGAGGTGTGTATAGAGGTGTGGTGTGTATAGAGGTGTGGTGTGTATAGAGGTGTGGTGTGTATAGAGGTGAGGTGTGTATAGAGGTGAGGTGTCTATATAGAGGTGAGGTGTGTATAGAGGTGTCTATATAGAGGTGAGGTGTGTATAGAGGTGTCTATATAGAGGTGTGGTGTGTATAAAGGTGTCTATATAGAGGTGAGGTGTGTATAGAGGAGTCTATATAGAGGTGAGGTGTGTATAGAGGTGAGGTGTGTATAGAGGTGTGGGTAGAGGTGAGGTGTGTATAGAGGTGAGGTGTGTATAGAGGTGTGGTGTGTATAGAGGTGTCTATATAGAGGTGAGGTGTCTATATAGAGGTGAGGTGTGTATAGAGGTGTGGTGTGTATAGTGGTGTGGTGTGTATAGAGGTGAGGTGTCTATATAGAGGTGAGGTGTGTATAGAGGTGTCTATATAGAGGTGAGGTGTGTATAGAGGTGTCTATATAGAGGTGTGGTGTGTATAAAGGTGTCTATATAGAGGTGAGGTGTGTATAGAGGAGTCTATATAGAGGTGAGGTGTGTATAGAGGTGAGGTGTGTATAGAGGTGTGGGTAGAGGTGAGGTGTGTATAGAGGTGAGGTGTGTATAGAGGTGAGGTGTGTATAGAGGTGTGGTGTGTATAGAGGTGTCTATATAGAGGTGAGGTGTCTATATAGAGGTGAGGTGTCTATATAGAGGTGAGGTGTGTATAGAGGTGTGGTGTGTATAGAGGTGTCTATATAGAGGTGAGGTGTGTATAGAGGTGTCTCTATAGAGGTGTGGTGTGGGTAGAGGTGAGGTGTGTATAGAGGTGTGTAAAGAGGTGAGGTGTGTATAGAGGTGAGGTGTGTATAGAGGTGTCTATATAGAGGTGAGGTGTGTATAGAGGTGAGGTGTGTATAGAGGTGAGGTGTGTATAGAGGTGTCTATATAGAGGTGAGGTGTGTATAGAGGTGTCTATATAGAGGTGAGGTGTGTATAGAGGTGTCTATATAGAGGTGTGGTGTGTATAGAGGTGTCTATATAGAGGTGAGGTGTGTAAAGAGGTGTCTATATAGAGGTGAGGTGTGTATAGAGGTGTCTATATAGAGGTGAGGTGTCTATATAGAGGTGAGGTGTGTATAGAGGTGTCTATATAGAGGTGTGGTGTGTATAGAAGTGAGGTGTGTATAGAGGTGAGGTGTGTATGGAGGTGTGTATAGAGGTTAGGTGTGTATAGAGGTGAGGTGTGTATAGAGGTGTGGTGTGTATAGAGGTGAGGTGTGTATAGAGGTGAGGTGTGTATAGAGGTGTCTATATAGAGGTGAGGTGTGTATAGAGGTGTCTATATAGAGGTGTGGTGTGTATAGAGGTGAGGTGTGTATAGAGGTGTCTATATAGAGGTGAGGTGTGTATAGAGGTGAGGTGTGTATAGAGGTGTCTATATAGAGGTGAGGTGTGTATAGAGGTGAGGTGTGTATAGAGGTGAGGTGTCTATATAGAGGTGTGGTGTGTATAGAGGTGTCTATATAGAGGTGAGGTGTGTATAGAGGTGAGGTGTGTATAGAGGTGAGGTGTGTATAGAGGTGAGGTGTGTATAGAGGTGTCTATATAGAGGTGAGGTGTGTATAGAGGTGAGGTGTGTATAGAGGTGAGGTGTGTATAGAGGTGTCTATATAGAGGTGAGGTGTGTATAGAGGTGTCGTGTGTATAGAGGTGTCTATATAGAGGTGTGGTGTGTATAGAGGTGTCTATATAGAGGTGAGGTGTGTATAGAGGTGTCTATATAGAGGTGAGGTGTGTATAGAGGTGTCTATATAGAGGTGAGGTGTCTATATAGAGGTGAGGTGTGTATAGAGGTGTCTATATAGAGGTGTGGTGTGTATAGAGGTGAGGTGTGTATAGAAGTGAGGTGTGTATAGAGGTGAGGTGTGTATGGAGGTGTGTATAGAGGTTAGGTGTGTATAGAGGTGAGGTGTGTATAGAGGTGTGGTGTGTATAGAGGTGAGGTGTGTATAGAGGTGAGGTGTGTATAGAGGTGTCTATATAGAGGTGAGGTGTGTATAGAGGTGTCTATATAGAGGTGTGGTGTGTATAGAGGTGAGGTGTGTATAGAGGTGTCTATATAGAGGTGAGGTGTGTATAGAGGTGAGGTGTGTATAGAGGTGTCAATATAGAGGTGAGGTGTGTATAGAGGTGAGGTGTGTATAGAGGTGAGGTGTCTATATAGAGGTGTGGTGTGTATAGAGGTGTCTATATAGAGGTGAGGTGTGTATAGAGGTGAGGTGTGTATAGAGGTGAGGTGTGTATAGAGGTGAGGTGTGTATAGAGGTGTGGTGTGTATAGAGGTGAGGTGTGTATAGAGGTGAGGTGTGTATAGAGGTGAGGTGTGTGTAGAGGTGTCTATATAGAGGTGAGGTGTGTATAGAGGTGTGTATAGAGGTGTCTATATAGAGGTGAGGTGTGTATAGAGGTGAGGTGTGTATAGAGGTGTCTATATAGAGGTGAGGTGTGTATAGAGGTGAGGTGTGTATAGAGGTGAGGTGTGTATAGAGGTGTCTATATAGAGGTGAGGTGTGTATAGAGGTGTCTATATAGAGGTGAGGTGTGTATAGAGGTGTCTATATAGAGGTGTGGTGTGTATAGAGGTGTCTATATAGAGGTGAGGTGTGTATAGAGGTGTCTATATAGAGGTGTGGTGTGTATAGAGGTGTGGTGTGTATAGAGGTGTCTATATAGAGGTGAGGTGTGTATAGAGGTGAGATGTGTATAGAGGTGAGGTGTGTATAGAGGTGAGGTGTGTGTAGAGGTGTCTATATAGAGGTGTGGTGTGTATAGAGGTTTCTATATAGAGGTGAGGTGTGTATAGAGGTGAGGTGTGTATAGAGGTGTGGTGTGTATAGAGGTGTCTATATAGAGGTGTGGTGTGTATAGAGGTGTCTATATAGAGGTGAGGTGTGTATAGAGCTGAGGTGTGTGTAGAGGTGTCCATATAGAGGTGTGGTGTGTATAGAGGTGTCTATATAGAGGTGAGGTGTGTATAGAGGTGAGGTGTGTTTAGAGGTGAGGTGTGTATAGAGGTGTCTATATAGAGGTGTGGTGTGTATAGAGGTGTGGTGTGTATAGAGGTGAGGTGTGTATAGAGGTGTCTATATAGAGGTGTGGTGTGTATAGAGGTGTGGTGTGTATAGAGGTGAGGTGTGTATAGAGGTGTGGTGTGTATAGAGGTGAGGTGTGTATAGAGGTGTCTATATAGAGGTGTGGTGTGTATAGAGGTGAGGTGTGTATAGAGGTGAGGTGTGTATAGAGGTGTCTATATAGAGGTGAGGTGTGTATAGAGGTGTCTATATAGAGGTGAGGTGTGTATAGAGGTGAGGTGTGTATAGAGGTGTCTATATAGAGGTGAGGTGTGTATAGAGGTGTCTATATAGAGGTGAGGTGTGTATAGAGGTGTCTATATAGAGGTGAGGTGTGTATAGAGGTGTCTATATAGAGGTGTGGTGTGTATAGAGCTGTGGTGTGTATAGAGGTGAGGTGTGTATAGAGGTGAGGTGTGTATAGAGGTGAGGTGTGTATAGAGGTGAGGTGTGTATAGAGTTGTGGTGTGTATAGAGGTGAGGTGTGTATAGAGGTGAGGTGTGTATAGAGGTGTCTATATAGAGGTGAGGTGTGTATAGATGTGTCTATATAGAGGTGTGGTGTGTATAGAGGTGAGGTGTGTATAGAGGTGTCTATATAGAGGTGAGGTGTGTATAGAGGTGAGGTGTGTATAGAGGTGTGGTGTGTATAGAGGTGAGGTGTGTATAGAGGTGAGGTGAGTATAGAGGTGTCTATATAGAGGTGAGGTGTGTATAGAGGTGTGTATAGAGGTGTCTATATAGAGGTGAGGTATGTATAGAGGTGAGGTGTGTATAGAGGTGTCTATATAGAGGTGAGGTGTGTATAGAGGTGAGGTGTGTATAGAGGTGAGGTGTGTATAGAGGTGTCTATATAGAGGTGAGGTGTGTATAGAGGTGTCTATATAGAGGTGAGGTGTGGTGTGTATAGAGGTGTCTATATAGAGGTGAGGTGTGTATAGAGGTGTCTATATAGAGGTGTGGTGTGTATAGAGGTGTGGTGTGTATAGAGGTGTCTATATAGAGGTGAGGTGTGCATAGAGGTGAGGTGTGTATAGAGGTGTCTATATAGAGGTGTGGTGTGTATAGAGGTGTCTATATAGAGGTGAGGTGTGTATAGAGGTGAGGTGTGTATAGAGGTGTGGTGTGTATAGAGGTGTCTATATAGAGGTGTGGTGTGTACAGAGGTGTCTATATAGAGGTGAGGTGTGTATAGAGCTGAGGTGTGTGTAGAGGTGAGGTGTGTATAGAGGTGTCTATATAGAGGTGTGGTGTGTATAGAGGTGTCTATATAGAGGTGAGGTGTGTATAGAGGTGAGGTGTGTATAGAGGTGAGGTGTGTATAGAGGTGTCTATATAGAGGTGTGGTGTGTATAGAGGTGTCTATATAGAGGTGAGGTGTGTATAGAGGTGAGGTGTGTATAGAGGTGTGGTGTGTATAGAGGTGTCTATATAGAGGTGTGGTGTGTATAGAGGTGTCTATATAGAGGTGAGGTGTGTATAGAGGTGTGGTGTGTATAGAGGTGTCTATATAGAGGTGTGGTGTGTATAGAGGTGTCTATATAGAGGTGAGGTGTGTATAGAGCTGAGGTGTGTGTAGAGGTGAGGTGTGTATAGAGGTGTCTATATAGAGGTGTGGTGTGTATAGAGGTGTCTATATAGAGGTGAGGTGTGTATAGAGGTGAGGTGTGTATAGAGGTGTCTATATAGAGGTGAGGTGTGTATAGAAGTGAGGTGTGTATAGAGGTGTCTATATAGAGGTGAGGTGTGTATAGAGGTGAGGTGTGTATAGAGGTGAGGTGTGTATAGAGGTGTCTATATAGAGGTGAGGTGTGTATAGAGGTGAGGTGTGTATAGAGGTGTCTATATAGAGGTGAGGTGTGTATAGAGGTGTATATAGAGGTGAGGTGTGTATAGAGGTGAGGTGTGTATAGAGGTGAGATGTGTATAGAGGTGTCTATATAGAGGTGAGGTGTGTATAGAGGTGAGGTGTGTATAGAGGTGAGTTGTGTATAGAGGTGTCTATATAGAGGTGAGGTGTGTATAGAGGTGTCTATATAGAGGTGTGGTGTGTATAGAGGTGAGGTGTGTATAGAGGTGTGGTGTGTATAGAGGTGTGGTGTGTATAGAGGTGAGGTGTGTATAGAGGTGTGGTGTGTATAGAGGTGTCTATATAGAGGTGAGGTGTGTATAGAGGTGTCTATATAGAGGTGAGGTGTGTATAGAGGTGTCTATATAGAGGTGTGGTGTGTATAGAGGTGTCTATATAGAGGTGTGGTGTGTATAGAGGTGAGGTGTGTATAGAGGTGTGGTGTGTATAGAGGTGAGGTGTGTATAGAGGTGTCTATATAGAGGTGTGGTGTGTATAGAGGTGAGGTGTGTATAGAGGTGTGGTGTGTATAGAGGTGAGGTGTGTATAGAGGTGTCTATATAGAGGTGAGGTGTGTATAGAGGTGAGGTGTGTATAGAGGTGAGGTGTGTATAGAGGTGAGGTGTGTATAGAGGTGTCTATATAGAGGTGAGGTGTGTATAGAGGTGTCTATATAGAGGTGTGGTGTGTATAGAGGTGAGGTGTGTATAGAGGTGAGGTGTGTATAGAGGTGAGGTGTGTATAGAGGTGAGGTGTGTATAGAGGTGATGTGTGTATAGAGGTGTGGTGTGTATAGAGGTGTCTATATAGAGGTGAGGTGTGTATAGAGGTGTCTATATAGAGGTGTGGTGTGTATAGAGGTGAGGTGTGTATAGAGGTGAGGTGTGTATAGAGGTGTCTATATAGAGGTGTCTATATAGAGGTGTGGTGTGTATAGAGGTGTGGTGTGTATAGAGGTGAGGTGTGTATAGAGGTGTGGTGTGTATAGAGGTGAGGTGTGTATAGAGGTGTCTATATAGAGGTGAGGTGTGTATAGAGGTGAGGTGTGTATAGAGGTGTGGTGTGTATAGAGGTGTGGTGTGTATAGAGGTGAGGTGTCTATATAGAGGTGAGGTGTGTATAGAGGTGAGGTGTGTATAGAGGTGTCTATATAGAGGTGTGGTGTGTATAGAGGTGTCTATATAGAGGTGTGGTGTGTATAGAGGTGTCTATATAGAGGTGAGGTGTGTATAGAGGTGTCTATATAGAGGTGTGGTGTGTATAGAGGTGAGGTGTGTATAGAGGTGTGGTGTGTATAGAGGTGTCTATATAGAGGTGAGGTGTGTATAGAGGTGTCTATATAGAGGTGAGGTGTGTATAGAGGTGTCTATATAGAGGTGTGGTGTGTATAGAGGTGTCTATATAGAGGTGTGGTGTGTATAGAGGTGAGGTGTGTATAGAGGTGAGGTGTGTATAGAGGTGAGGTGTGTATAGAGGTGAGGTCATTAACATACCTGATCCTTTCCTTCCCATCCTCTTAGTGTTCCAATCCACATTCTGACCCAGCTCAGCCGGTTACCCCCGACAACGCTGCCTGTGTGTGTGTGTGTGTGTGTGTGTGTGTGTGTGTGTGTGTGTGTGTGTGTGTGTGTGTGTGTGAGAGAGAGAGAGAGATCTAGGTAGTCAGGCAGCTCTTTAGTAAGTTATTTATTATTGTTTTCTGCAGTTAGAGAGAATCACTCTTCATCATCAGTAATGTTACAGGTCTTAATGATTTGAACAACAGAGTGATCATTACAGGAGTTTAACATGCTGTTGGTGTGTCAGTCTCTGTCTCTCAGAGTCCTGAGGATATAGTTCTCTCTCTCCAGCTGGGCGTTCCTTTCTGATAGTTCTTTAATCTGTTCCCATAGCGACTCCACTTCCTCTCTGACCGCCAGCATCAGGTGGGTCTTTACAAGGTCCTGAAATATAGAAAACAATCTACACTGAGTGGACAAAACATTAAGAACACCTGCTCTTTCCATGACAGACTGACCAGGTGAATCCTATCATCCCTTATTGATGTCACTTGTTAAATCCACTTCAGTGTAGGTGAAGGGGAGGAGACGGGTTCAAGAATGATTTTTAAGGCTTGAGACATGGATGGTGTACATGTGCCATTCAGAGCGTGAATGGGCAAGACTAACCCTAACCCTAACCCTAACCCATTCAGAGGGTGAATGGGCAAGACTAACCCTAACCCTAACCCTAACCCATTCAGAGGGTGAATGGGCAAGACTAACCCTAACCCTAACCCATTCAGAGGGTGAATGGGCAAGACTAACCCTAACCCTAACCCATTCAGAGGGTGAATGGGCAAGACTAACCCTAACCCTAACCCTAACCCATTCAGAGGGTGAATGGGCAAGACTAACCCTAACCCTAACCCTAACCCATTCAGAGGGTGAATGGGCAAGACTAACCCTAACCCTAACCCTAACCCATTCAGAGGGTGAATGGGCAAGACTAACCCTAACCCTAACCCTAACCCATTCAGAGGGTGAATGGGCAAGACTAACCCTAACCCTAACCCTAACCCATTCAGAGGGTGAATGGGCAAGACTAACCCTAACCCTAACCCTAACCCATTCAGAGGGTGAATGGGCAAGACTAACCCTAACCCTAACCCTAACCCATTCAGAGGGTGAATGGGCAAGACTAACCCTAACCCTAACCCTAACCCATTCAGAGGGTGAATGGGCAAGACTAACCCTAACCCTAACCCTAACCCTAACCCTAACCCTAACCCATTCAGAGGGTGAATGGGCAAGACTAACCCTAACCCTAACCCTAACCCTAACCCTAACCCATTCAGAGGGTGAATGGGCAAGACTAACCCTAACCCTAACCCATTCAGAGGGTGAATGGGCAAGACTAACCCTAACCCTAACCCTAACCCATTCAGAGGGTGAATGGGCAAGACTAACCCTAACCCTAACCCTAACCCTAACCCTAACCCTACTACGGGGTATGGTAGTAGATGAAAGGCTCACAGTGTATCAAGAATGGTCCACCACCCAAAGGATACCCAGCCAACTTGACACAACTGTGGGAAGCATTGTAGGCAATATGGGCCAGCATCCCTGTGGAACGCTTTCGACACCTTGTAGAGTCCATGCCCAGACGAATTGAGGCAGTTCTGAGGGAAAAAAGGTGGTGCAACTCAATATTAGGAAGGTGTTCCTAATGTTTTGTACACTCAGTGTATAACACAATATACTGTATATCACAATATATAACTATCACAATATACTGTATATCACTATATAACACAATATACTGTATATCACAATATATAACAATCACTATATAACACAATATACTGTATATCACAATATATAACGATCACTATATAACACAATATACTGTATATCACAATATATAACGATCACTATATAACACAATATACTGTATATCACAATATAACGATCACTGTATAACACAATATACTGTATATCACAATATATAACGATCACTATATAACACAATATATAACACAATATACTGTATATCACAATATACTGTATATCACAATATATAACGATCACTATATAACACAATATACTGTATATCACAATATATAACGATCACTATATAACACAATATACTGTATATCACAATATATAACGATCACTATATAACACAATATACTGTATATCACAATATATAACTATCACTGTATAACACAATATACTGTATATCACAATATATAACGATCACTATATAACACAATATACTGTATATCACAATATATAACGATCACTATATAACACAATATACTGTATATCACAATATATAACTATCACTGTATAACACAATATACTGTATATCACAATATATAACGATCACCATATAACCCAATATACTGTATATCACAATATATAACACAATACATAACAATATATAACTATATAGAACACATTATAAACTGGGTGGTTCGAGCTCTGAATGCCGATTGGCTGACAGCCATGGTATATCAAAATATATTTTTACTGGTCTAATTACATTGATAACCAGTTTATAATAGTAATAAGGCAACACAGGGGGTGTGGTATATGGCCAATATACCACAGCTAAGGGCTGAATACTCTGCATTGAGTTGTGCATAAGAACAGCCCTTTGCCGTGGTATATTGGCCATATACCACTAAGGTTAAGGTTGTTAAACAACAGAGACCTGTATATCACAATACATGATATCAGAATAAGGTTATTACACAACAGAGACCTGTATATCACAATACATGATATCAGAATAAGGTTATTACACAACAGAGACCTGTATATCACAATACATGATATCAGAATAAGGTTGTTAAACAACAGAGACCTGTATATCACAATACATGATATCAGAATAAGGTTGTTAAACAACAGAGACCTGTATATCACAATAGATTATATCAGAATAAGGTTAAGGTTGTTAAACAACAGAGACCTGTATATCACAATACATGATATCAGAATAAGGTTGTTAAACAACAGAGACCTGTATATCACAATAGATTATATCAGAATAAGGTTAAGGTTGTTAAACAACAGAGATCTACCATGGCTTTAACCCTAACCCTAACCCTAACCCTAACCCTAACCCTAACATCAGAATAAGGTTAAGGTTGTTAAACAACAGAGATCTACCATGGCTTTAACCCTAACCCTAACCCTAACCCTAACCCTAACCCTAACCCTACCATGGCTTTAACCCTAACCCTAACCCTAACCCTAACCCTAACCCTAACCCTAACCCTAACCCTAACATCAGAATAAGGTTAAGGTTGTTAAACAACAGAGACCTACCATGGCTTGCTCGATCTTGTTGTCTATTGCGATCATGCTGCTGCTAGACCCACTGCAAACACAACACAATAAACAGTTTAGAATAGTGTGTGTGTGTGTGTGTGTGTGTGTGTGTGTGTGTGTGTGTGTGTGTGTGTGTGTGTCTAGGTTCAGTGTCATGTGGTGGCACATGGTTCACATTAATGTATATTCCTAAACACCTCAAACAATCTAACATATTATAACATAAATCAAACATATATTCCACTGCAGCAAAAACATCAGTCTAAAATGGCACCCTATTCCCTACATAGTGCAGTATATAGGCCAGAAAATGGGGTGCAGTATATAGGCCAGGAAATAGGGTGCCTTATATAGGCCAGGAAATCGGGTGCCTTATATAGGCCAGGAAATAGGGTGCCTTATATAGGCCAGGAAATCGGGTGCCTTATATAGGCCAGGAAATAGGGTGCCTTATATAGGCCAGGAAATAGGGTGTCTTATATAGGCCAGGAAATAGGGTGCCTTATATAGGCCAGGAAATCGGGTGCCTTATATAGGCCAGGAAATAGGGTGCCTTATATAGGCCAGGAAATAGGGTGTCTTATATAGGCCAGGAAATAGGGTGCCTTATATAGGCCAGGAAATAGGGTGCCTTATATAGGCCAGGAAATAGGGTGCAGTATATAGGCCAGGAAATAGGGTGCCTTATATAGGCCAGGAAATAGGGTGCAGTATATAGGCCAGGAAATGGGGTGCCTTATATAGGCCAGGAAATAGGGTGCAGTATATAGGCCAGGAAATGTGGTGCAGTATATAGGCCAGGAAATAGGGTGCCTTATATAGGCCAGGAAATCGGGTGCCTTATATAGGCCAGGAAATAGGGTGCCTTATATAGGCCAGGAAATAGGGTGCCTTATATAGGCCAGGAAAAAGGGTGTCTTATATAGGCCAAGAAATAGGGTGCCTTATATAGGCCAGGAAATAGGGTGTCTTATATAGGCCAGGAAATAGGGTGTCTTATATAGGCCAAGAAATAGGGTGCCTTATATAGGCCAGGAAATAGGGTGCCTTATATAGGCCAGGAAATAGGGTGCAGTATATAGGCCAAGAAATAGGGTGCAGTATATAGGCCAGGAAATAGGGTGTCTTATATAGGCCAAGAAATAGGGTGCCTTATATAGGCCAAGAAATAGGGTGCCTTATATAGGCCAGGAAATCGGGTGCCTTATATAGGCCAGGAAATAGGGTGTCTTATATAGGCCAAGAAATAGGGTGCAGTATATAGGCCAGGAAATAGGGTGCCTTATATAGGCCAGGAAATAGAGTGCAGTATATAGGCCAAGAAATAGGGTGCAGTATATAGGCCAGGAAATAGGGTGCCTTATATAGGCCAAGAAATAGGGTGCAGTATATAGGCCAGGAAATAGGGTGCCTTATATAGGCCAGGAAATAGAGTGCCTTATATAGGCCAGGAAATAGGGTGCAGTATATAGGCCAAGAAATAGGGTGCAGTATATAGGCCAGGAAATAGGGTGCCTTATATAGGCCAAGAAATAGGGTGCAGTATATAGGCCAGGAAATAGGGTGCCTTATATAGGCCAGGAAATAGGGTGCCTTATATAGGCCAGGAAATAGGGTGCAGTATATAGGCCAAGAAATAGGGTGCAGTATATAGGCCAGGAAATAGGGTGCAGTATATAGGCCAGGAAATAGGGTGCCTTATATAGGCCAATAAATAGGGTGCCTTATATAGGCCAGGAAATAGGGTGCAGTATATAGGCCAAGAAATAGGGTGCAGTATATAGGCCAGGAAATAGGGTGCCTTATATAGGCCAATAAATAGGGTGCCTTATATAGGCCAGGAAATAGGGTGCAGTATATAGGCCAAGAAATAGGGTGCAGTATATAGGCCAATAAATAGGGTGCCTTATATAGGCCAGGAAATAGGGTGCCTTATATAGGCCAGGAAATAGGGTGCAGTATATAGGCCAGGAAATAGGGTGCCTTATATAGGCCAGGAAATAGGGTGCAGTATATAGGCCAGGAAATTGTGTGTTTTATATAGGCCAGGAAATAGGGTGACTTCAAATTTGCCCACAGTCTTTGCCAAATCACACAGCATAGAGCCGGCTACCCTATCCCCTAACCCCACAGAGCCAGAAGAGACGCAACTCTAACCCAGCCCCAGCCAGCCAGTCGATCCCAGATGAGAGCAGGCTTTGTCTGTGGATTTAGATTATGCAGATTACTTCCTGATTCTATCCACGTGTCTCATTGGCTAATCCTCCTTTTACTTTCCGGAGGGCGGAGTCTGCTTTTAAGGCGAGGGAAGTGTGTGTGTGCTCACAGAGCCAGATGAGACCAAACTCTAACCCAGCCCCAGCCAGCTACCATAACCCCACAGAGCCAGATGAGACCAAACTCTAACCCAGCCCCAGCCAGCTACCATAACCCCACAGAGCCAGATGAGACCAAACTCTAACCCAGCCAGCTACCATAACCCCACAGAGCCAGATGAGACCTAACTCTAACCCAGCCCCAGCCAGCTACCATAACCCCACAGAGCCAGATGAGACCTAACTCTAACCCAGCCCCAGCCAGCTACCATAACCCCACAGAGCCAGATGAGACCTAACTCTAACCCAGCCCCAGCCAGCTACCATAACCCCACAGAGCCAGATGAGACCTAACTCTAACCCAGCCCCTGCCAGCTACCATAACCCCACAGAGCCAGATGAGACCTAACTCTAACCCAGCCCCAGCCAGCCAGCAACCATAACCCCACAGAGCCAGATGAGACCCA
The DNA here is from genome assembly GCF_964263955.1 of Coregonus lavaretus. Classification (NCBI taxonomy): domain Eukaryota; kingdom Metazoa; phylum Chordata; class Actinopteri; order Salmoniformes; family Salmonidae; genus Coregonus; species Coregonus lavaretus. Next base: position 383,222 of record NW_028163971.1, on the reverse strand, counting down.
ACTCTAACCCAGCCCCTGCCAGCTACCATAACCCCACAGAGCCAAATGAGACCCAACTCTAACCCAGCCCCAGCCAGCTACCATAACCCCACAGAGCCAGATGAGACCTAACTCTAACCCAGCCCTAGCCAACTACCATAACCCCACAGAGCCAGATGAGACTTAACTCTAACCCAGCTCCAGCCAGCTACCATAACCCCACAGAGCCAGATGAGACCTAACTATATCCCAGTCCCAGCCAGCTACCATAACCCCACAGAGCCAGATGAGACCCAACTCTAACCCAGTCCCAGCCAGCTACCATAACCCCACAGAGCCAGATGAGACCCAACTCTAACCCAGCCCCTGCCAGCTACCATAACCCCACAGAGCCAGATGAGACCCAACTCTAACCCAGCCCTAGCCAACTACCATAACCCCACAGAGCCAGGTGAGACCCAACTCTAACCCAGCCCCTGCCAGCTACCATAACCCCACAGAGCCAGATGAGACCTAACTCTAACCCAGCCCCAGCCAGCCAGCAACCATAACCCCACAGAGCCAGATGAGACCCAACTCTAACCCAGCCCCTGCCAGCTACCATAACCCCACAGAGCCAAATGAGACCCAACTCTAACCCAGCCCCAGCCAGCTACCATAACCCCACAGAGCCAGATGAGACCCAACTCTAACCCAGTCCCAGCCAGCTACCATAACCCCACAGAGCCAGATGAGACCCAACTCTAACCCAGCCCCTGCCAGCTACCATAACCCCACAGAGCCAGATGAGACCCAACTCTAACCCAGCCCTAGCCAACTACCATAACCCCACAGAGCCAGATGAGACCTAACTCTAACCCAGCCCCAGCCAGCCAGCAACCACAACCCCACAGAGCCAGATGAGACCCAACCCTAACCCAGCCCCTGCCAGCTACCATAACCCCACAGAGCCAAATGAGACCCAACTCTAACCCAGCCCCAGCCAGCTACCATAACCCCGCAGAGCCAGATGAGACCTAACTCTAACCCAGCCCTAGCCAACTACCATAACCCCACAGAGCCAGATGAGACAACTCTAACCCAGCCCCTGCCAGCTACCATAACCCCACAGAGCCAGATATGACCCAACTCTAACCCAGCCCCTGCCAGCTACCATAACCCCACAGAGCCAGATGAGACCCAACTCTAACCCAGCCCCAGCCAGCCAGCTACCATAACCCCACAGAGCCAGATGAGACCTAACTCTAACCCAGCCCCTGCCAGCTACCATAACCCCACCGAGCCAGATGAGACCCAACTCTAACCCAGCCCCAGCCAGCTACCATAACCCCACAGAGCCAGATGAGCCCCAACTCTAACCCAGCCCCTGCCAGCTACCATAACCCCACAGAGCCAGATGAGACCCAACTCTAACCCAGCCCCTGCCAGCTACCATAACCCCACAGAGCCAGATGAGACCCAACTCTAACCCAGCCCCTGCCAGCTACCATAACCCCACAGAGCCAGATGAGACCCAACTCTAACCAAGCACCTGCCAGCTACCATAACCCCACAGAGCCAGATGAGACCTAACTCTAACCCATCCCCAGCCAGCCAGCAACCATAACCCCACAGAGCCAGATGAGACCTAACTCTAACCCAGCCCCAGCCAGCCAGCAACCATAACCCCACAGAGCCAGATGAGCCCCAATTCTAACCCAGCCCCAGCCAGCTACCATAACCCCACAGAGCCAGATGAGACCCAACTCTAGCCCAGTCCCAGCCAACTACCATAACCCCACAGAGCTAGATGAGACCTAACTCTGACCCAGCCCCTGCCAGCTACCATAACCCCACAGAGCCAGATTAGACCCAACTCTAACCCAGCCCCAGCCAGCCAGCTACCATAACCCCACAGAGCCAGATGAGACCTAATTCTAACCCAGCCCTAGCCAACTACCATAACCCCACAGAGATAGATGAGACCTAACTCTAACCCAGCCCCAGCAACCATAACCCCACAGAGCCAGATGAGCCCCAATTCTAACCCAGCCCCAGCCAGCTACCATAACCCCACAGAGCCAGATGAGACCCAATTCTAACCCAGCCCTAGCCAACTACCATAACCCCACAGAGCCAGATGAGACCCAACTCTAACCCAGCCCCAGCCAGTCAGTCAACCCCAGATGAGAGCAGGCTTTGTCTGTGGATTTAGATTCTCACGAGGGACCATTCTGCCTCTCCCACACAGTCCTGCACGCTCATTGGCTCACACAGGCACAACCTCATTCCAAACCCCGCCCAATGACAACGCCTGTGGCATTCTCAGCCGCCCACTCACTCGGAGTATGCTGATTAGCTCTCTCTGTATCTAGAATAAAGAAACACAGCTCTCCCACCCAACAGAAACATGACTGAGGTCAAATCCACTCACTGTCCTAGAGAGGGATCTAACACACAGAACACAATACCTGTCGTCCCCCGGCAGATGGAAGCCCCCCCCGGAGCCGAACATGGACCAGGCCGAAGGAGTCTGGATGGGAGTCAGACTGGGCGGGAACATACCATCTCTATCCTGTAGGGGGGGGCCAGGGGAGCTGGGCTGGGAATTAGACACTCTCAACAGAGACTAGAGAGGGAGAGAGTGAGAGATAAAGAGGAAGAAACAGTTAGCGTGTGTAAGAGAGTGAACGCTATCAAAAAACCTCTGCTTGGGAATGTAGGAAAGTATGTTGTGTTCTCACCCTCCCGGTAGAGTCCACATCCAGGCGTAGAGGGGGGGGGATGTTCCGTGGGCGGGGGCTGGGCAGTGGGGGCGTGGAGTCGACCAATCGTAAGTGGAGTCTGTCCAGGTGTGTGGGGGAGGATGGGCCGCTGTGGAGGAGGAGGGGCTTCAGCCCTCCAAACCCCTCCCCATCAGACCCTATTGGCTGGGCCAGCAAGTGGGAGGTACCCTGAGAGTGCACAAGGTGTCCCGTCCTGAGAGCGCGCACGTGCCCCAGCAGCCCGCCTCCAGCCCCTCCCCTCTCTAGACCAATCCCCTCAAGCGACTCCAGAGAGTGGGCGTGTCTCATGCTGTCCATCACCCGTCTAAGCCCCAACCCTTCCTCTCGTTCCAGGAAGTCAGTGCAGGTCCATCGCCCCCGGTGATAGGGTTCTCCGTGGCCCTGGCCCAATCGGACAACTCGGAACCTGGAGCCCTGCCCCGCGGCATCTTGGGAGTTGTATTTCCTCAGAGAGAGGGGAGTCGTCGGCTGGGAGGAGCTTCCCTGCTGGTGGAAGGGGCCAAGCTGGGAGGAAGCAGTGGATTGGCTGGAGGACTGAGGGGAGGGATTTGATTGGCTAGAGGCCTGGGCAGGGGGTGGGGCTTCCCCAGAGCTCCCGGTGTAGTCTGACGTCACACTGGTAATCTGGAAGCCACTCCTCTTCTTACCCCCACTCATCTAAACACACAGAGACAGAGAGACAGAGAGGGACAGAGAGAGACAGAGACCGAGAGAGACAGAGACAGAGACAGAGAAAGAGAGAGACAGAGAGAGACAGAGACAGAGAGAGAGAGACAGAGAGAGACAGAGAGAGACAGAGACCGAGAGAGACAGAGACCGAGAGAGACAGAGACAGAGAGAGAGAGAGACAGAGAGAGACAGAGACAGAGAGAGAGAGACAGAGGGAGACAGACAGAGAGAGACAGAGACAGAGAGATACAGAGAGAGACAGAGACAGAGAGACAGAGACAATAGACAATACAGAGACAGAGAGAGACACAGAGACAGAGAGAGAGAGACAGAGACAGAGAGACATAGTGAGTGCTGGATGTGTCAGTAGGGCTAGGTGTCGGAGAGGTAGCAGCTAAACGGTCCACAGACACAAACAGGACAGACAGATATAACCCAGCCTAGTGCTGACAGATATAACCCAGCCTAGTGCTGACAGATATAACCCAGCCTAGTGCTGACAGATATAACCCGGCCTAGTGCTGACAGATATAACCCAGCCTAGTGCTGACAGATATAACCCAGCCTAGTGCTGACAGATATAACCCGGCCTAGTGCTGACAGATATAACCCAGCCTAGTGCTGACAGATATAACCCAGCCTAGTGCTGACAGATATAACCCAGCCTAGTGCTGACAGATATAACCCAGCCTAGTGCTGACAGATATAACCCGGCCTAGTGCTGACAGATATAACCCGGCCTAGTGCTGACAGATATAACCCGGCCTAGTGCTGACAGATATAACCCAGCCTAGTGCTGACAGATATAACCCGGCCTAGTGCTGACAGATATAACCCGGCCTAGTGCTAACAGATATAACCCGGCCTAGTGCTGACAGATATAACCCAGCCTAGTGCTGACAGATATAACCCAGCCTAGTGCTGACAGATATAACCCAGCCTAGTGCTGACAGATATAACCCAGCCTAGTGCTGACAGATATAACCCAGCCTAGTGCTGACAGATATAACCCAGCCTAGTGCTGACAGATATAACCCAGCCTAGTGCTGACAGATAAAACCCAGCCTAGTGCTGACAGATAAAACCCAGCCTAGTGCTGACAGATATAACCCGGCCTAGTGCTGACAGATATAACCCGGCCTAGTGCTGACAGATATAATCCGGCCTAGTGCTGACAGATATAACCCGGCCTAGTGCTGACAGATATAACCCAGCCTAGTGCTGACAGATATAACCCAGCCTAGTGCTGACAGATATAACCCAGCCTAGTGCTGACAGATATAACCCAGCCTAGTGCTGACAGATATAACCCAGCCTAGTGCTGACAGATATAACCCAGCCTAGTGCTGACAGTTTACAGCCAACACTACTACATAATTATGTCTTAGAAGAAATAAAAATATATAAAAACGCAACATGCAACAATTTCAAAGAGTTAAAGTTCATATCAGGAAATCAGTCAATTGAAATAAATTCATTAGGCCCTAATATATGGATTTCACGTGACTGGGCAGGGATGCAGCCACGGGTGGGCCTGGGAGTGCATAGGCCCACCCACTGGGGAGCCAGGCCTAGACAATCGAATGAGTTTCTCCCCACAAAAGGGCTTTATTACGGGCATAAATAACCTTAACTCACAAGTTTTGAGAAACAGGTAAAATCATGAACGTTTCTATAACTCTAATCCCCTTGGAATGAGCGCAACCAAAACAAAACTCATCTCCAAAACGGCAAAAGGTAAATTGTGAGCCAGGGCTATACACTGGCTAAACACAAAACGTATTGACTGCCCACCCTTGAAAGATAATCAGCAACCAAGTTGTCCTTACCACGGACATGTCTGATTTCAAGGGGAAACTCCTGTAATATGAGACTCCAGCGAAGGAGTCGGCAGTTCGTGGACCCCGTCTTTTGCAGGAAAATGAGAGGGTTATATGATTGGTATAGACCACCAGAAGTGTAGTGACCGATACATAAGAGGGTTATATGATTGGTATAGACCACCAGAAGTGTAGTGACCGATACATGAGAGGGTTATATGATTGGTATAGACCACCAGAAGTGTAGTGACCGATACATAAGAGGGTTATGATTGGTATAGACCACCAGAAGTGTAGTGACCGATACATAAGAGGGTTATATGATTGGTATAGACCACCAGAAGTGTAGTGACCGATACATAAGAGGGTTATGATTGGTATAGACCACCAGAAGTGTAGTGACCGATACATAAGAGGGTTATATGATTGGTATAGACCACCAGAAGTGTAGTGACCGATACATAAGAGGGTTATGATTGGTATAGACCACCAGAAGTGTAGTGACCGATACATACGAGGGTTATGATTGGTATAGACCACCAGAAGTGTAGTGACCGATACATAAGAGGGTTATGATTGGTATAGACCACCAGAAGTGTAGTGACCGATACATAAGAGGGTTATATGATTGGTATAGACCACCAGAAGTGTAGTGACCGATACATAAGAGGGTTATATGATTGGTATAGACCACCAGAAGTGTAGTGACCGATACATGAGAGGGTTATATGATTGGTATAGACCACCAGAAGTGTAGTGACCGATACATAAGAGGGTTATGATTGGTATAGACCACCAGAAGTGTAGTGACCGATACATAAGAGGGTTATATGATTGGTATAGACCACCAGAAGTGTAGTGACCGATACATAAGAGGGTTATGATTGGTATAGACCACCAGAAGTGTAGTGACCGATACATAAGAGGGTTATGATTGGTATAGACCACCAGAAGTGTAGTGACCGATACATAAGAGGGTTATGATTGGTATAGACCACCAGAAGTGTAGTGACCGATACATAAGAGGGTTATGATTGGTATAGACCACCAGAAGTGTAGTGACCGATACATAAGCCTTGAAGTGCTGAAGAGCCAGAACCAAAGTGAGCATCTCCTTCTCGATAGTCAATCAAATGTTTTTGATACGAGGCCAATTTCTTTGAAAACTACCCCACAGGGGTAGTAACCTCCCGAGTGGCGCAGTGGTCTAAGGCACTGCATCACAGTGCTAGCTGTGCCACTAGAGATCCTGGTTCGAATCCAGGCTCTGCTGTAGCCGGCCGCAACCGGGAGACCAATGGGGCGGCGCACAATTGGCCCAGCGTCGTCCAGGGTAGGGGAGGGAATGGCCGGCAGGGAGGTAGCTCAGTTGGTAGAGCATGGCATTTGCAACGCCAGGGTTGTGGGTTCGATTCCCACGGGGGGCCAGTATGAAAATAAAAAAGAATAATGTACAGTGGGGAAAAAAAGTATTTAGTCAGCCACCAATTGTGCAAGTTCTCCCACTTAAAAAGATGAGAGAGGCCTGTAATTTTCATCATAGGTACACGTCAACTATAACAGACAAAATGAGAAATAAAAATCCAGAAAATCACATTGTAGGATTTTTTATTAATTTATTTGCAAATTATGGTGGAAAATAAGTATTTGGTCAATAACAAAAGTTTCTCAATACTTTGTTATATATACCTTTGTTGGCAATGACACAGGTCAAACGTTTTCTGTAAGTCTTCACAAGGTTTTCACACACTGTTGCTGGTATTTTGGCCCATTCCTCCATGCAGATCTCCTCTAGAGCAGTGATGTTTTGGGGCTGTCACTGGGTAACACGGACTTTCAACTCCCTCCAAAGATTTTCTATGGGGTTGAGATCTGGAGACTGGCTAGGCCACTCCAGGACCTTGAAATGCTTCTTACGAAGCCACTCCTTCGTTGCCCGGGCGGTGTGTTTGGGATCATTGTCATGCTGAAAGACCCAGCCACGTTTCATCTTCAATGCCCTTGCTGATGGAAGGAGGTTTTCACTCAAAATCTCACGATACATGGCCCCATTCATTCTTTCCTTTACACGGATCAGTTGTCCTGGTCCCTTTGCAGAAAAACAGCCCCAAAGCATGAAGTTTCCACCCCCATGCTTCACAGTAGGTATGGTGTTCTTTGGATGCAACTCAGCATTCTTTGTCCTCCAAACACGATGAGTTGAGTTTTTAACAAAAAGTTATATTTTGGTTTCATCTGACCATATGACATTCTCCCAATCCTCTTCTGGATCATCCAAATGCACTCTAGCAAACTTCAGACGGGCCTGGACATGTACTGGCTTAAGCAGGGGGACACGTCTGGCAATGCAGGATTTGAGTCCCTGGCGGCGTAGTGTGTTACCGATGGTAAGCTTTGTTACTTTGGTCCCAGCTCTCTGCAGGTCATTCACTAGGTCCCCCCGTGTGGTTCTGGGATTTTTGCTCACCGTTCTTGTGATCATTTTGACCCCACGGGGTGAGATCTTGCGTGGAGACCCAGATCGAGGGAGATTATCAGTGGTCTTGTATGTCTTCCATTTCCTAATAATTGCTCCCACAGTTGATTTCTTCAAACCAAGCTGCTTACCTATTGCAGATTCAGTCTTCCCAGCCTAGTGCAGGTCTACAATTTTGTTTCTGGTGTCCCTTGACAGCTCTTTGGTCTTGACCATAGTGGAGTTTGGAGTGTGACTGTTTGAGGTTGTGGACAGGTGTCTTTTATACTGATAACAAGTTCAAACAGGTGCCATTAATACAGGTAACGAGTGGAGGACAGAGGAGCCTCTTAAAGAAGACGTTACAGGTCTGTGAGAGCCAGAAATCTTGCTTGTTTGTAGGTGACCAAATACTTATTTTCCACCATAATTTGCAAATAAATTCATAAAAAATCCTACAATGTGATTTTCTGGAAAAAAAATTCTCAATGTCTGTCATAGTTGACGTGTACCTATGATGAAAATGACAGGCCTCTCTCATCTTTTTAAGTGGGAGAACTTGCACAATTGGTGGCTGACTAAATACTTTTTTTCCCCACTGTATGCACTAACTGTAAGTCGCTCTGGATAAGAGCGTCTGCTAAATGACGTAAAAAAGAAAAAAAAGAAAAAAGGGTGCTCAACATAGTTATCATCTTTCTGCAGGAGCTAAGCCCCGGTTCCTACATCGCTGGTATTGGTATACAAAGCAAATGGACTACGGAAATTCAGAGCAGCTAGCACCGGTGCAGAGACCAAAAGGGGTTTTGTCTTCTCAAAAGCCTCCTGACAGTCGGGGCTCCATAATTTCGTAACCCGAACGGGAGACGAAGGTAGGAAAACAAACCATCAGGACTGACAAAAGTATGCCAAAAAGACATCAAGGTTTTCTAGAATCTCTGAGTTACTCAGCTGTCCCACAGGCACAGGGTACATTGGGCTTTCCTCGTGCTTTTGAGGAAGACTATAGTCAATGGTGACAGCAGTGGCTACAGGCAGGACATCTCTACCGGTTTCCACCGACTTCTCCGCACCATCGTAGCAGGTGAAGTATGGTTTCAACCTGTGCTTCGGTGTGGCAATGTAATCCCAATTACCAACTTTTTACACTATGGCGTAAGGGCCTGAAAAGCGAGCTTGCAACGGTGACCTCAGAACGAGCAACAAAACCAAGACTGGGTCACCCACATCGAAAGTGCCTTTCGATGTATCAAACTTTCAGATTCTCACTGACAAACTCACAGGTGCGGTGCAATCTGTATCGAAAAGCGCTAACGTGCTCCAACAGATTTGTTTTTCTGTTTAAGGTGTAGCCCTGCAACAACCTCTCTCTCAGCAAGCTCAAAGGACCTCTGACATGATGTCCACATATGAGCTCATTCGGACTAAAACCGAGAGATTCCTGAACAACCTCCCGCGCTGCAAACAGCACAAGACCCCTTCATCCCAGTCCTTCTCAAACTCAAAGCAGTAAACTCTCAACATAGACTTCAAAGTCTGATGAAGTCTCTTAAGAGCACTTGAGACTCTGGGTGGTAGGCACTAGATTGGTAAATGGGTTACACCCAACTGTTGTAGCACTTGCTGGAAGTTCTTTTTTCATGAAATTCGAAACCTTGGTCCGATTGCACTACCTGCGGAAGTCCAAAAGTTGAAAATAATTTCACCAGAGCCGTGATTTTCCTCAGTGGAATGGCCACAGGGAAACAAGTGTCAGCGCACATGATGGTTAAGAGAAACTGGTTACCACTCTTTGCTTTGGGCCTAAATACAATCCACCAGAACCCTGCTGAAAGGTTCGTCAAAAGCAGGAATAGGCTATAAAGGTGCAACCAGTACAGCTTGGTTCGGTTTACCTGTCCGCTGGCAAATGCGACAGGATTTACAGCAAGACACAACATCCTGTTTCAGACCAGGCCAGAAGAAGTTACACAAGATACGGTCATACGTCTTGTTGAGCCCAAGATGGCCTGCCATACTACCATCGGGAGCCAACCGGTCATACGTCTTGTTGAGCACAAGATGGCCTGCCATACTACCATCGGGAGCCAACCGGTCATACGTCTTGTTGACCCCAAGATGGCCTGCCACACTACCATCGGGAGCCAACCGGTCATACGTCTTGTTGACCCCAAGATGGCCTGCCATACTACCATCGGGAGCCAACCGGTCATACGTCTTGTTGACCCCAAGATGGCCTGCCATACTACCATCGGGAGCCAACCGGTCATACGTCTCTCACAGTTGAAGTGTACCTATGATAAAAATTACAGACCTCTACATGCTTTGTAAGTAGGAAAACCTGCAAAATCGGCAGTGTATCACATACTTGTTCTCCCCATCTCTATCTCTATGGGGTGTCCTCTACCATATCTATCTCTATGGGGTGTCCTCTACCATATCTATCTCTATGGGGTGTCCTCTACCATATCTATCTCTATGGGGTGTCCTCTACCATATCTATCTCTATGGGGTGTCCTCTACCATATCTATCTCTATGGGGTGTCCTCTACCATATCTATCTCTATGGGGTGTCCTCTACCATATCTATCTCTATGGGGTGTCCTCTACCATATCTATCTCTATGGGGTGTCCTCTACCACCCATAGGACCCCTTTCATCATCCTCCCTCTCAGGAAGGATTTCCTCCTCCATCAAAGCATTATAGACTAACTATTTGACTACTGCTTTCAAATCAGCATGTGCAACTTTAAGGTCATAATGCTTTGCAATAATGAGCAGATTCGCCATCGTTTTCTTGCGCTGTAGAAATGTTGCTCAACATGAGCTCCTGAAGATTTCCGATTACATTTGCATTGATGTCAGAGTGATTAGAGGGACAATAGAGTGCTGAGTACCAGGCAGTTAGCAAGTTTGGTAGGCTACTAATGACCATCAGCAGCATCAGAGCTTGGAGAAGCCTAATTACCGTGAATAACCGGTCACGTGGAATTTGACTGTCTTCATGACTCGTAACCGCCAGCGCGGCGGTAATACAGTCACCGCAACAGCCCTATTTAAAATACACAGACTGTAGAGTTAACAACAGCCCTATTTAAAATACACAGACTGTAGAGTTACCAACAGCCCTATTTAAAATACACAGACTGTAGAGTTAACAGCAGCCCTATTTAAAATACACAGACTGTAGAGTTAACAGCAGCCCTATTTAAAATACACAGACTGTAGAGTTAACAACAGCCCTATTTAAAATACACAGACTGTAGATTTAACAGCAGCCCTATTTAAAATACACAGACTGTAGAGTTAACAACAGCCCTATTTAAAATACACAGACTGTAGAGTTAACAGCAGCCCTATTTAAAATACACAGACTGTAGAGTTAACAGCAGCCCTATTTAAAATACACAGACTGTAGAGTTAACAGCAGCCCTATTTAAAATACACAGACTGTAGAGTTAACAGCAGCCCTATTTAAAATACACAGACTGTAGAGTTAACAACAGCCCTATTTAAAATACACAGACTGTAGAGTTAACAACAGCCCTATTTAAAATACACAGACTGTAGAGTTAACAACAGCCCTATTTAAAATACACAGACTGTAGAGTTACCAACTGTTCTAGTTATAATACAGACTGTAGAGTTACCAACTGTTCTAGTTATAATACACAGACTGTAGAGTTAACAGCAGCCCTATTTAAAATACACAGACTGTAGAGTTAACAGCAGCCCTATTTAAAATACACAGACTGTAGAGTTACCAACAGCCCTATTTAAAATACACAGACTGTAGAGTTAACAGCAGCCCTATTTAAAATACACAGACTGTAGAGTTAACAACAGCCCTATTTAAAATACACAGACTGTAGAGTTACCAACTGTTCTAGTTATAATACAGACTGTAGAGTTACCAACTGTTCTAGTTATAATACACAGACTGTAGAGTTACCAACTGTTCTAGTTATAATACAGACTGTAGAGTTACCAACTGTTCTAGTTATAATACAGACTGTAGAGTTAACAACTGTTCTAGTTATAATACAGACTGTAGAGTTACCAACTGTTCTAGTTATAATACACAGACTGTAGAGTTACCAACTGTTCTAGTTATAATACACAGACTGTAGAGTTACCAACTGTTCTAGTTATAATACAGACTGTAGAGTTAACAACTGTTCTAGTTATAATACACAGACTGTAGAGTTAACAGCAGCCCTATTTAAAATACACAGACTGTAGAGTTAACAACAGCCCTATTTAAAATACACAGACTGTAGAGTTAACATCAGCCCTATTTAAAATACACAGACTGTAGAGTTAACAACAGCCCTATTTAAAATACACAGACTGTAGAGTTAACAGCAGCCCTATTTAAAATACACAGACTGTAGAGTTAACAACAGCCCTATTTAAAATACACAGACTGTAGAGTTACCAACAGCCCTATTTAAAATACACAGACTGTAGAGTTACCAACTGTTCTAGTTATAATACAGACTGTAGAGTTACCAACTGTTCTAGTTATAATACACAGACTGTAGAGTTAACAGCAGCCCTATTTAAAATACACAGACTGTAGAGTTAACAGCAGCCCTATTTAAAATACACAGACTGTAGAGTTACCAACAGCCCTATTTAAAATACACAGACTGTAGAGTTAACAGCAGCCCTATTTAAAATACACAGACTGTAGAGTTAACAACAGCCCTATTTAAAATACACAGACTGTAGAGTTACCAACTGTTCTAGTTATAATACAGACTGTAGAGTTACCAACTGTTCTAGTTATAATACAGACTGTAGAGTTACCAACTGTTCTAGTTATAATACAGACTGTAGAGTTACCAACTGTTCTAGTTATAATACACAGACTGTAGAGTTACCAACTGTTCTAGTTATAATACAGACTGTAGAGTTACCAACTGTTCTAGTTATAATACACAGACTGTAGAGTTACCAACTGTTCTAGTTATAATACACAGACTGTAGAGGTAACAACTGTTCTAGTTATAATACAGACTGTAGAGTTACCAACTGTTCTAGTTATAATACAGACTGTAGAGTTACCAACTGTTCTAGTTATAATACAGACTGTAGAGTTAACAACTGTTCTAGTTATAATACACAGACTGTAGAGTTACCAACTGTTCTAGTTATAATACAGACTGTAGAGTTACCAACTGTTCTAGTTATAATACAGACTGTAGAGTTACCAACTGTTCTAGTTATAATACACAGACTGTAGAGTTACCAACTGTTCTAGTTATAATACACAGACTGTAGAGTTACCAACTGTTCTAGTTATAATACAGACTGTAGAGTTAACAACTGTTCTAGTTATAATACACAGACTGTAGAGTTACCAACTGTTCTAGTTATAATACAGACTGTAGAGTTACCAACTGTTCTAGTTATAATACAGACTGTAGAGTTACCAACTGTTCTAGTTATAATACACAGACTGTAGAGTTACCAACTGTTCTAGTTATAATACAGACTGTAGAGTTACCAACTGTTCTAGTTATAATACACAGACTGTAGAGTTACCAACTGTTCTAGTTATAATACACAGACTGTAGAGGTAACAACTGTTCTAGTTATAATACAGACTGTAGAGTTACCAACTGTTCTAGTTATAATACAGACTGTAGAGTTACCAACTGTTCTAGTTATAATACAGACTGTAGAGTTAACAACTGTTCTAGTTATAATACACAGACTGTAGAGTTAACAGCAGCCCTATTTAAAATACACAGACTGTAGAGTTAACAACAGCCCTATTTAAAATACACAGACTGTAGAGTTAACAGCAGCCCTATTTAAAATACACAGACTGTAGAGTTAACAACAGCCCTATTTAAAATACACAGACTGTAGAGTTAACAGCAGCCCTATTTAAAATACACAGACTGTAGAGTTAACAACAGCCCTATTTAAAATACACAGACTGTAGAGTTACCAACAGCCCTATTTAAAATACACAGACTGTAGAGTTACCAACTGTTCTAGTTATAATACAGACTGTAGAGTTACCAACTGTTCTAGTTATAATACACAGACTGTAGAGTTAACAGCAGCCCTATTTAAAATACACAGACTGTAGAGTTAACAGCAGCCCTATTTAAAATACACAGACTGTAGAGTTACCAACAGCCCTATTTAAAATACACAGACTGTAGAGTTAACAGCAGCCCTATTTAAAATACACAGACTGTAGAGTTAACAACAGCCCTATTTAAAATACACAGACTGTAGAGTTACCAACTGTTCTAGTTATAATACAGACTGTAGAGTTACCAACTGTTCTAGTTATAATACAGACTGTAGAGTTACCAACTGTTCTAGTTATAATACAGACTGTAGAGTTACCAACTGTTCTAGTTATAATACAGACTGTAGAGTTACCAACTGTTCTAGTTATAATACACAGACTGTAGAGTTACCAACTGTTCTAGTTATAATACAGACTGTAGAGTTAACAACTGTTCTAGTTATAATACACAGACTGTAGAGTTACCAACTGTTCTAGTTATAATACAGACTGTAGAGTTACCAACTGTTCTAGTTATAATACAGACTGTAGAGTTACCAACTGTTCTAGTTATAATACACAGACTGTAGAGTTACCAACTGTTCTAGTTATAATACAGACTGTAGAGTTACCAACTGTTCTAGTTATAATACACAGACTGTAGAGTTACCAACTGTTCTAGTTATAATACACAGACTGTAGAGGTAACAACTGTTCTAGTTATAATACAGACTGTAGAGTTACCAACTGTTCTAGTTATAATACAGACTGTAGAGTTACCAACTGTTCTAGTTATAATACACAGACTGTAGAGTTACCAACTGTTCTAGTTATAATACACAGACTGTAGAGTTACCAACTGTTCTAGTTATAATACAGACTGTAGAGTTACCAACTGTTCTAGTTATAATACAGACTGTAGAGTTAACAACTGTTCTAGTTATAATAATATAATATAATGTTGTATCAATACCCATGATTAGTATTAATTATATATTATAAATACAATTTTCCCCCGTTTTCGTCCACTCCAAGACAACTTCAAACTTGGCCCATTTTTTTCCTTCATATTCTTTTAGCGTTCCATTTGCAATCATATCTTTTAAAATTTGACCGTTTGAGCCATTCTGCAAATGAGGGTGACTGCTCCTCTTCCCAATGCCTTAGGGTTAGGGTTAGGGTTAGGGTTATTTAAATTATTTTCCAATATTCTTCCAACTTAGGACACTTGACCAACATATGAATAAGCCCAGCATCATCTGATTTACATCTCCAACATTTGCTATTTAGAGGGAGTCCAGTAAGTTCTATTAAATTATATTCTACTGAACCATTTGTTTTTTAAACTCTGCACTTTTAAAAACAGTTTCTCCACACCTTTTTCCATTCAATTTCTTGTATAATAATCTTAAAATCTTTACCCCATTTCTCTCTTAAGGGAAGGTGTACTCCCCTTGTTATCTAGTGTAAGAATGTATACACCCTAGATGCCAGGTGGTTGTTGGAATGGATCCTTTATGAAACTTTCCAATTTGTTAAAATCATGTTTAAATGTAATTGTTCTATCTGCAGACTGGACTGCCTGTACAATCTGAATTATTCTAAAATGGTTGGTAAAGCCAGTCTTATCCTTCAGTTCATTCAGACCCATAATTTTACCATCTTTATACAAATCAGACATGATCTGTCACATGATCTCAGTATATATACACACCTGTTCTGAAAGGCCCCAGAGTCCGCAACACCACTAAGCAAGGGCCACCACCAAGCAAGCGGCACCATGAAGACCAAGGAGCTCTCCAAACAGGTCAGGGACAAAGTTGTGGAGAAGTACAGATCAGGGTTGGGTTATAAAAAAATATCTGGAACTTTAAACATCCCACGGAGCACCATTAAATCCATTATTAAAAAATGGAAAGAATATGGCACCACAACAAACCTGCCAAGAGAGGGCCGCCCACCAAAACTCACAGACCAGGCAAGGATGGCATTAATCAGAGAGGCAACAAAGAGACCAAAGATTTTACATTTTACATTTTTACATTTTAGTCATTTAGCAGACGCTCTTATCCAGAGCGACTTACAGTTAGTGAATACATTTATTTTTTTATTTTTTTTATACTGGCCCCCCGTGGGAATCGAACCCACAACCCTGGCGTTGCAAACGCCATGCTCTATCAACTGAGCTACATCCCTGCCGGCCATTCCCTCCCCTACCCTGGACGACGCTGGGCCAATTGTGCGCCGCCCATGAGTCTCCCGGTCGCGGCCGGCGGCGACAGAGCCTGGATACGAACCAGGATCTCTAGTGGCACAGTTAGCACTGCAATGCAGTGCCTTAGACCACTGCGCCACTCAGGAGATAACCCTGAAGGAGCTGCAAAGCTCCACAGCGGAGATTGGAGTATCTGTCCATAGGACCACTTTAAGCTGTACACTCCACAGAGCTGGATTTTACGGAAGAGTGGCCAGAAAAAAGCCATTGCTTAAAGAAAAAAATAAGCAAACACGTTTGGTGTTCGCCAAAAGGCATGTGGGAGACTCCCCAAACATATGGAAGAAGGTACTCTGGTCAGATGAGACTATAATTGAGCTTTTTGGCCATCAAGGAAAATGTCTGGCGCAAGTGCATGGTGGTGGCAGCATCATGCTGTGGGGATGTTTTTCATCGGCAGGGACTGGGAAACTGGTCAGAATTGAAGGAATGATGGATGGCACTAAATACAGGGAAATTCTTGAGGGAAACCTGTTTCAGTCTTCCAGAGATTTGAGAGCGATACGCCATCCCATCTGGTTTGGGCTTAGTGGGACTATAATTTGTTTTTCGACAGGACAATGACCCAACACACCTCCAGGCTGTGTAAGGGCTATTTTACCAAGAAGGAGAGTGATGGAGTGCTGCATCAGATGACCTGGCCTCCACAATCACCCAACCTCAAACAAATTGAGATGGTTTGGGATGAGTCGGACCGCAGAGTGAAGGAAAAGCAGCCAACAAGTGCTCAGCATATGTGGGAACTCCTTCAAGACTTTTGGAAAAGCATTCCAGGTGAAGATGGTTGAGAGAATGCCAAGAGTGTGCAAAGCTGTAATCAAGGCAAAGGGTGGCTATTTGAAGAATCTCAAATATAAAATATATTTTGATTTTTGTATCACTTTTTTGGTTACTACATGATTTCATATGTGTTATTTCATAGTGTTGATGTCTTCACTATTATTCTACAATGTAGAAAATAGTAAAAATAAGGAAAAACCCTTGAATGAGAAGGTGTTCTAAAACTTTTGACCGGTAGTGTAAAAAACTGTAAAAACACCAGGAAATCAGCTCCAAATTATTTTAATTTGGGAAATCTGTTCAAGTATTTCCTCGCATAATTGAGAGACACGTGATCATATACAAATGAAAGCAAGGTTTGAAACTATTAAGTTTTAGTCAAATATATATATTTGCGGTCAACAAAAGCGGGAGGACCATCCCACAAAGTCTGCTTTCAAGAAATTCACAATAGCTTCCAAGTTCTCTTCAATCATGAACTTAATATTTGATGATAGGAAAATACCAAGATATTTCAGACCTTCTGGGGCCCACACAAAAATTATCTCAGAAATGTGGTCTTCGGTACATAGATCATTTATCGGAGTAACCTCTGACTTTTTCCAGTTTATTCTGAAACCAGTATTCTCTGTATATGCATTGACCAACTTAAGTAGCCCCATAACTGACGTTTTAGGATTCCTAACAAAGAGCATGTCATCTGTGTACATTGCCAGTTTATGCTCATGCTTTCCAACCACAATACCTTTAATATTACTTTGTTGTCTTATGGCTTCTGCTAATGGTTCTAATGGTTCTAATGGTGCTAATGGTTCTAACGCTAAAACAAAGAGCAAGGGTGACCGCGGACATCCCTGCCTTGTGCCCCTCTCCAACGTAAAGAAAGGAGATATAAAACAATGTGTTATAACTGCTGCTCTGGGGCTATTGTATACCCATCTTATAAACAAAGGACCAAACCCAAATATTTCCATTGTATAGAATAAATATTTCCACTCTACTTGATCAAATGCACCATATTATAACATGTCCTTGCATTAACGATTTGAAATTAAACCGACCTGGTCAGTAAATGGATGAATAACTTTTCTGTTTGCTAATTATTTAGAAACGATCTTAAAATCAACATTCAGTGAAGCGATTGGTCAGTTACAGCACTGAGACAGCCTTCCCTGTGTCAGCAGTAGTTCCATTCCCAATACCGTGATTTAAAAATATATTATACAGTTTAAGCAGTATTGTTGAAAGTATAGTTACAAACTGCTTATACAATTCTGAGGTATAACCATCACTTCTCAGTGCCTTTCATTTTGGTAGCTCTAGAATGGCATCATGGATTTCCTGTATTGGGACTTAAGCTCATCGTGCAACTTTGATAACTTAACTTTGATAACTTAACTTCAGTACCAGAAGTCTTTGATTTATACAAATGTTGGTAGAAATTAAATAATTATTTGTTGATTTCAACTGGTTCAGTTAATACAGTACCAGAATAATTATTTATGGAAGGGATATAATTTATAATACAGTACCAGAATAATTATTTATGGAAGGGATATAGTTTATAATACAGTACCAGAATAATTATTTATGGAAGGGATATAGTTTATAATACAGTACCAGAAGAATTATTTATGGAAGGGATATAGTTTATAATACAGTACCAGAAGAATTATTTATGGAAGGGATATAGTTTATAATACAGTACCAGAATAATTCTTTATGGAAGGGATATAGTTTATAATACAGTACCAGAAGAATTATTTATGGAAGGGATATAGTTTATAATACAGTACCAGAAGAATTATTTATGGAAGGGATATAGTTTATAATACAGTACCAGAATAATTCTTTATGGAAGGGATATAGTTTATAATACAGTACCAGAATAATTCTTTATGGAAGGGATATAGTTTGACAGTGGGATATAGTTAAATTAATTCAGTTAAATTAATTAATTAGTTCATTAAAATGCAAATACATTTCTAACATTTTTGACACGCGTTTTTCTGGATTTTTTGTTGTTATTCTGTCTCTCACTGTTCAACTAAACCTACCATTAAAATTATAGACTGATCATTTCTTTGTCAGTGGGAAAACGTACAAAATCAGCAGGGGATCAAATACTTTTTTCCCTCACTGTAGTTAGTAAATAAATAGAAAGTAGCCTAGCCATTATTACAGAGTGAAAACAGGCCCAATGACCATGATTTATGACCCCCCAAAAAATATATACAGTGGGGGAAAAAAGTATTTAGTCAGCCACCAATTGTGCAAGTTCTCCCACTTAAAAAGATGAGAGAGGCCTGTAATTTTCATCATAGGTACACGTCAACTATGACAGACCAAAATGAGAAGAAAAAAAATCCAGAAAATCACATTGTAGGATTTTTAATGAATGTATTTGCAAATTATGGTAGAAAATAAGTATTTGGTCAATAACAAAAGTTTCTCAATACTTTATTATATACCCTTTGTTGGCAATGACACAGGTCAAACGTTTTCTGTAAGTCTTCACAAGGTTTTCACACACTGTTGCTGGTATTTTGGCACATTCCTCCATGCAGATCTCCTCTAGAGCAGTGATGTTTTGGGGCAGTCGCTGGGCAACACGGACTTTCAACTCCCTCCAAAGATTTTCTATGGGGTTGAGATCTGGAGACTGGCTAGGTGGTCTTGTATGTCTTCCATTATCAGTGGTCTTGTATGTCTTCCATTTCCTAATAATTGCTCCCACAGTTGATTTCTTCAAACCAAGCTGCTTATTTGGTCACCTACAAACAAGCAAGATTTCTGGCTCTCACAGACCTGTAACTTCTTCTTTAAGAGGCTCCTCTGTCCTCCACTCATTACCTGTATTAATGGCACCTGTTTGAACTTGTTATCAGTATAAAAGACACCTGTCCACAACCTCAAACAGTCACACTCCAAACTCCACTATGGCCAAGACCAAAGAGCTGTCAAAGGCTGGGAAGACTGAATCTGCAATAGGTAAGCAGCTTGGTTTGAAGAAATCAACTGTGGGAGCAATTATTAGGAAATGGAAGACATACAAGACCACTGATAATCTCCCTCGATCTGGGGCTCCACGCAAGATCTCACCCCGTGGGGTCAAAATGATCACAGAACGGTGAGCAAAAATCCCAGAACCACACGGGGGGACCTAGTGAATGACCTGCAGAGAGCTGGGACCAAAGTAACAAAGCCTACCATCAGTAAAACACTACGCCGCCAGGGACTCAAATCCTGCAGTGCCAGACGTGTCCCCCTGCTTAAGCCAGTACATGTCCAGGCCCGTCTGAAGTTTGCTAGAGTGCATTTGGATGATCCAGAAGAGGATTGGGAGAATGTCATATGGTCAGATGAAACCAAAATATAACTTTTTGGTAAAAACTCAACTCGTCGTGTTTGGAGGACAAAGAATGCTGAGATGCATCCAAAGAACACCAAACCTACTGTGAAGCATGGGGGTGGAAAAATCATGCTTGTTTTCTGCAAAGGGACCAGGATGACTGATCCGTGTAAAGGAAAGAATGAATGGGGCCATGTATCGTGAGATTTTGAGTGAAAACCTCCTTCCATCAGCAAGGGCATTGAAGATGAAACGTGGCTGGGTCTTTCAGCATGACAATGATCCCAAACACACCACCCGGGCAACGAAGGAGTGGCTTCGTAAGAAGCATTTCAAGGTCCTGGAGTGGCCTAGCCAGTCTCCAGATCTCAACCCCATAGAAAATCTTTGGAGGGAGTTGAAAGTCTGTGTTGCCCAGCGATAGCCCCAAAACATCACTGCTCTAGAGGAGATCTGCATGGAGGAATGGGCCAAAATAACAGCAACAGTGTGTGAAAACCTTGTGAAGACTTACAGAAAACGTTTGACCTGTGTCATTGCCAACAAAGGGTATATAACAAAGTATTGAGAAACTTTTGTTATTGACCAAATACTTATTTTCCACTATAATTGCATTAAAAATCCTACAATGTGATTTTCTGGAGAAAAAAAATCTCATTTTGTCTGTCATAGTTGACGTGTCCCTATGATGAAAATTACAGGCCTCTCATCTTTTTAAGTGGGAGAACTTGCACAATTGGTGGCTGACTAAATACTTTTTTTCCCCACTGTAAGTGGTGAGGGACTCCTGAGTCTTCTCAAGCTCAGTAACCTGAGCGCCCATGTCAGTTGCTGACATTTCCAAGTCTGTAACCCGTACTCCATGGGCTTTCACAACAAGTTCTGCAAAAGGTTCATTGAATTTACTTATTTAGTGCCGCTGCGACTGCTTTCGTTACAGCTACTCCTGCTCGGACATTGTAGATAAATCAGCCTTGTGCCTGGTGTTCGCAATGCACTCTGTTTGGAGCTGATTGTCACCTTGAGAAACAGCTACTAGCTACATGGGTTCCTTCTTTTACTTCTCTTATATATAAATATTAGGCCAGTGTTAAAATGAATATTTAAATATTAGGCCAGTGTTCATATTTAAATATTAGGCCAGTGTTCATATTTAAATATTAGGCCAGTGTTCATATTTAAATATTAGGCCAGTGTTCATATTTAAATATTAGGCCAGTGTTACATTTACATGTACATTTACGTCATTTAGCAGACGCTCTTATCCAGAGTGACTTACAGGAGCAATTAGGGTTAAGTGCCTTGCTTAAGGGCACATCGACAGATGTTTCACCTAGTCGGCTCGGGGATTAGAACCAGCGACCTTTCGGTTACTGGCACAACGCTCTTACCCACTAAGCTACCTGCCGCCCCGTGTTAATATGAATATTTAAATATTATGCCATTGTTAATATGAATATTTAAATATTAGGCCATTGTTAATATGAATATTTACATATTAGGCCAGTATTCATATTTAAATATTAGGCCAGTGTTCATATGAATATTTAAATATTAGGCCAGTGTTAGTTTTTGTAGCATTTTAAGCAAAAAAAAGGGAGATAATACTGAGTGATATTTCATCCATCACTCGGAACCAGAAACTCGAGCTACAATCTGTATTATAACTAGAACAGTTGTTAACTCTACAGTCTGTATTATAACTAGAACAGTTGTTACTGTAGTCCCCTGTAGCTCAGTTGGTAGAGCATGGCGCTTGCAACGCCAGGGTTGTGGGTTCGTTTCCCACGGGGGCCAGTATGATGCTAAATGACTAAAATGTACTGTCTGTGTATCATACGAACAGTTGTTAAGGTCTTCATAGGACAGATATAACCCTGAGTATTACTGTTAGACCAGTGTAGTGTTGTACTAACCTACTGCTAACCCTAAAGGGTTAGGGTTTGACACTTATCGGTTCAACAATCACTCAGCTACGTGCTTGAAAATAATTCCGCTCAGTGACGTCATCAGTCATAACGCACAACGAAGCCTCTATGCAGCACGAGCCGGACCCATCAACACGTTCCGTCAATTTCAATTCAATCCCTTCTCAGAGCTCTTCAGATGCACAACTTTCTTAGAAGTATTTTTTCTTCTCGATGAAGTTTGTTTCAGGCGAAAGATGACGTACCTTGTTCTGGAAACTCTAACAGGGTTCTGGAACCTCGAGCAGCAGCAGTATGCAGGGTTCTGGAACCTCTAGTAGGGTTCTGGAACCTCTAGCAGCAGCAGTATGCAGGGTTCTGGAACCTCTAGTAGGGTTCTGGAACCTCTAGCAGCAGCAGTATGCAGGGTTCTGGAACCTCTAGCAGGGTTCTGGAACCTCTAGCAGTATGCAGGGTTCCAACCGTGTCTGTGGAACATCTAGAGATGGTAGCCTCTATGAGTTACAGCCGAACAGACACTGTTGGATGTAGGGAAAAATAAATGTCAACTTTATAAATCAGACTTATAAAAGTTGTAGAAAGAGTTGGAAAAGTACTCCTCGCCCCATCGCCGCTTGCTCTGTCGGCCGTAGCTCCCGTTCCCAGGCTCACCCCACAGTTACAATATCCCGTTGGACCGGAGAGATGAGCAGCGACCGTACCTGGCTCAGGGCAGAGGGCTTGGCAGGGGTGAGGAGAGTCGGCTGCAGTCACGTTCCTGTTCCGCCCTGTACTAGCAGCTCTTCCATGGAGCCCCAGCCAAGACAGAGACAGGCATCAGTAGAGGGAGAGCAGGCTGGAGTTATCACACACATCAGCCCGTTGTTAGCTGGCCTGGGACTGACACTTCTCACAACACTAGCTAGCTACAGTAGCTAAACATTCTAGCTAGCTACCTAGCTAGTTAACTAACTAGCTACTTCTGCTTTCCGCGGCGGCCTCTGTCAGTCTTTCGGTCTTCACTCTTCTCCCCGTCTCTCTCTCTGCAGGAAAAAGAGGGGTAGCGTTCTGCTCTCACAATATCTTGCTACATGTTTATTTATCTTTAGCAAACTGTTGACAACTTGCATAAACCCGGAAGTTCCGCCTCCTTGGAGCCTGGTGTTTATGGCTCCCTGGCGATCCCTGCTGGCCAGATCAAAGTACTACTGTCGCCCTCCAGCAGGTGGCCTTTTTTCGTTGTTTCGCCCACCAAGTAAGGAGTTTTTTAATGAAGGTCAATGTGTCGAAATGTATCTTCCTAGTAACAGGAGTAGCAGTATTATTATTGTATTGGTGCATTCCTTCATACATATACCTGTTGTTGGCTTCAAATAAAGTGTCATCAATCAATCGTCTTTTAGTTTAACTAGTGATTTATTCATGATATTGTGTCAATTACAATTTCCACCAAGTGGGTTAACCCTATTGGCGCAATGCATAGGGTGTTTCCCTTTCACGGGTTTGCTTCCCTGCCTCGCCATTCGCTAAATTGGTGTCAGAAGTGGGATGGGGCCTGTGAGGCCATCGAAGAGGCATGTACACGTGGGGGACTTGGTGTAGAGGGGCGTTGGGACACGCTCTCCCATACGAGGGGGGGGTAATGTAGCGACTTTAACCCAACACCTAGCGACCTCGTCAAGAGGTTCGGACCTCTTGGTGTAACGGTTGGGGTGTTGGCCAAGTTGTGTGATTCTCCACATGTGAAATCATGTTTTTCTGTAAGGATCCCTATAATGCACATCCTACTCAGCCCCCTCACACTTTTGGCCGTGCGTTCAGATGGCCTCACAGCCACCATCCCACTTTACATTTACATTTTAGTCATTTAGCGACATACAGTTAGTGAGTGCATACATTTTATTATACTGGCCCCCCGTGGGAAATGAACCCACAACCCTGGCGTTGCAAGCGCCATGCTCTACCAACTGAGCTACACGGGGCCCACTTCTGACACCAATGTAGCGAACCATGGGTAGGGCAGTGAATCCGGGTCACAGACGTGAAAGGCAAACAGCCTATACATAGCGCCAATAGGTTTAACCCACTTGTTGGGAATTGTAACCTGGCTCATATAGCTACAACATCAAGCAGAGAAACTGCAGATAAAAAAGGTTTTCTTTTTCACGTTGTGGCTAAGAATACCCCTAACCCTAACCCTAACCATACCCCTAACCCTACCCCTAACCCTAACCCTAACCCTAACCCTAACCCTAACCATACCCCTAACCCTAACCCTAACCCTAACCCTACCCCTAACCCTAACCCTAACCCTAACCCCTAACCCTAACCCTACCCCTAACCCTAACCCTAACCCCTACCCCTAACCCTAACCCTAACCCTAACCCCTAACCCTAACCCTACCCCTAACCCTAACCCTAACCCTACCCCTAACCCTAACCATACCCCTAACCCTACCCCTAACCCTAACCATACCCCTAACCATACCCCTAACCCTAACTCTAACCCTAACCATACCCCTAACCCTAACCCTAACCCTAACCTAACCCTAACCCTAACCCTAACCCCTAACCCTACCCCTAACCCTAACCATACCCCTAACCCTACCCCTAACCCTAACCATACCCCTAACCCTACCCCTAACCCTAACCATACCCCTAACCCTACCCCTAACCCTAACCCTACCCCTAACCCTAACCCTAACCCTACCCCTAACCCTAACCCTACCCCTAACCCTAACCCTAACCCTACCCCTAACCCTAACCCTAACCCTACCCCTAACCCTAACCCTACCCCTAACCCTACCCCTAACCCTAACCCTAACCCTACCCCTAACCCTAACCCTAACCCTAACCCTAACCCTACCCCTAACCCTAACCCTACCCCTAACCCTAACCATACCCCTAACCCTAACCCTAACCCTCAGAATACCCCATAGCCGTGTGTTATTCATGATAGACCATATCAAAGGCTCTTGTGCTTTATTGCTTGTCAATCCAATTCATAATGGAATTCTCATATTTTATTGCATTCTCTATTTTTGTCCTAGAAATGGCAAGACAATCGAGACAACGCCAAAGAAGCAAGCTGGGGGAGTCTTTTGACCAGGGAATGGGGAAAAGGGGTCTGAGATGGTACAGCTGGGGGAGTCTTCTGACCAGGGAATGGGGAAAAGGGGTCTGAGATGGTACAGCTGGGGGAGTCTTCTGACCAGGGAATGGGGAAAAGGGGTCTGAGATGGTACAGCTGGGGGAGTCTTTTGACCAGGGAATGGGGAAAAGGGGTCTGAGATGGTACAGCTGGGGGAGTCTTCTGACCAGGGAATGGGGAAAAGGGGTCTGAGATGGTACAGCTGGGGGAGTCTTCTGACCAGGGAATGGGGGAAAAGGGGTCTGAGATGGTACAGCTGGGGGAGTCTTCTGACCAGGGAATGGGGAAAAGGGGCCTGAGATGGTACAGCTGGGGGAGTCTTCTGACCAGGGAATGGGGAAAAGGGGTCTGAGATGGTACAGCTGGGGGAGTCTTCTGACCAGGGAATGGAGAAAAGGGGTCTGAGATGGTACAGCTGGGGGAGTCTTCTGACCAGGGAATGGGGAAAAGGGGTCTGAGATGGTACAGCTGGGGGAGTCTTCTGACCAGGGAATGGGGGAAAAGGGGTCTGAGATGGTACAGCTGGGGGAGTCTTCTGACCAGGGAATGGGGAAAAGGGGCCTGAGATGGTACAGCTGGGGGAGTCTTCTGACCAGGGAATGGGGAAAAGGGGTCTGAGATGGTACAGCTGGGGGAGTCTTCTGACCAGGGAATGGAGAAAAGGGGTCTGAGATGGTACAGCTGGGGGAGTCTTCTGACCAGGGAATGGGGAAAAGGGGTCTGAGATGGTGCCTCTAGCAGCTGAGGCCACATCCCTGACAGTGGATGAGATGAGGTTACAAGATGGCAGCTGAGGCCACATCCCTGACAGTGGATGAGATGAGGTTACAAGATGGCAGCTGAGGCCACATCCCTGACAGTGGATGTGATGAGGTTACAAGATGGCAGCTGAGGCCACATCCCTGACAGTGGATGATAGGAGGTTACAAGATGGCAGCTGAGGCCACATCCCTGACAGTGGATGAGATGAGGTTACAAGATGGCAGCTGAGGCCACATCCCTGACAGTGGATGAGATGAGGTTACAAGATGGCAGCTGAGGCCACATCCCTGACAGTGGATGAGATGAGGTAACCCTACTTGAAGTTACTGATGTTGTAAAATTATGCTGCTGATACCTAGCCTACCTAATATGTTTTTGTTTTCTGTTTCCTTTACAGAATTGGATAGGCAATCACTGTATCCCAAACCCCAAAAGAACCAGCAATGTGTCGCGTCACCTCTCCTTCGTTTTGCAGGGAACACCTGAGACAAGTACAAGGGTATGTTCTTTCATAGTAAAAGATTTATACCTACAGTGCCTTCAGACAGTATTCACACCCCTTGACTTTTTCCACATTTTGTTGTGCTACAGCCTGAACTTAAAATTGATTAAATGTAGATGTTGTGTCACTGGTCTACACACAATACCCCATAAGTGGAATTATGTTTTAAGAATGTTTTACAAATTAATTAAAAATGAAAAGCCTTGAGTCAATAAGTATTCAACCCCTTTGTTATGGCAAGCCTAAATAAGTTCAGGGGTAAAAATGTGCTTAACAAGTTACATAATAATATACATGGACTCACTCTGTGTACAATAATAGAGTTTAACATGATTTTTGAATGACTACCTCATCTCTGTACCCCCACACATACTGTACAATTATCTGTAAGGTCTCTCAGTCGAGCAGTGAATTTCAAACACAGATTCAACCACAAAGACCAGGGAGGTTTTCCAATGAATCACAAAGAAGGGCACCCATTGGTAGAAAAAAGAAAAGCAGACGTTGAATATCCCTTTGTGCATGGTGAGGTTATTAATTACACTTGATGGTGTATCAATAGACCCAGTCACTACAAAGATACAGGCGTCCTTCCTAACTCAGTTGCCGGAGAGGAAGGAAACCGCTCAGATATTTCACCATGAGGCCAATGGTGACTTTAAAACAGTTACAGAGTTTAATGACTGTGATAGGAGAAAACTAAGGATGGATCAACAACATTGTAGTTACTCCACAATACTAACCTAAATGACAGCGTGAAAAGAAGGGAGCCTGTACAGAATAAAAATATTCCAAAACATGCATCCGGTTTGCAAGAGAGTACCACAGTATGAGTCATAATACCCATAAAACCTAGCGGTCGAACAGGGAAATGGTTCCAATAGTGTTTCCCATAAGGGGATTTTAGAAACGCTTAAAATAAGGGCTGTGTTTTGTGTAGGTTTACCTTGGCATGACGTTTTGATAACAGGACAAGGTGACTTTTATCA
>NW_028163971.1:310783-353283 GCF_964263955.1 Coregonus lavaretus | reverse complement strand
TCAGGTAGGTTACCCTCCCCTTTACTCCCTCAGGTAGGTTACCCTTTACTCCCTCAGGTAGGTTACCCTCCCCTTTACTCCCTCAGGTAGGTTACCCTCCCCTTTACTCCCTCAGGTAGGTTACCCTCCCCTTTACTCCCTCAGGTAGGTTACCCTCCCCTTTACTCCCTCAGGTAGGTTACCCTCCCCTTTACTCCCTCAGGTAGGTTACCCTTTACTCCCTCAGGTAGGTTACCCTCCCCTTTACCCCCTCAGGTAGGTTACCCTCCCCTTTACTCCCTCAGGTAGGTTACCCTCCCCTTTACTCCCTCAGGTAGGTTACCCTCCCCTTTACTCCCTCAGGTAGGTTACCCTCCCCTTTACTCCCTCAGGTAGGTTACCCTCCCCTTTACTCCCTCAGGTAGGTTACCCTCCCCTTTACTCCCTCAGGTAGGTTACCCTCCCCTTTACCCCCTCAGGTAGGTTACCCTCCCCTTTACTCCCTCAGGTAGGTTACCCTCCCCTTTACTCCCTCAGGTAGGTTACCCTCCCCTTTACTCCCTCAGGTAGGTTACCCTCCCCTTTACTCCCTCAGGTAGGTTACCCTTTACTCCCTCAGGTAGGTTACCCTCCCCTTTACTCCCTCAGGTAGGTTACCCTTTACTCCCTCAGGTAGGTTACCCTCCCCTTTACTCCCTCAGGTAGGTTACCCTCCCCTTTACTCCCTCAGGTAGGTTACCCTCCCCTTTACTCCCTCAGGTAGGTTACCCTCCCCTTTACTCCCTCAGGTAGGTTACCCTCCCCTTTACTCCCTCAGGTAGGTTACCCTCCCCTTTACTCCCTCAGGTAGGTTACCCTCCCCTTTACTCCCTCAGGTAGGTTACCCTCCCCTTTACTCCCTCAGGTAGGTTACCCTCCCCTTTACTCCCTCAGGTAGGTTACCCTTTACTCCCTCAGGTAGGTTACCCTCCCCTTTACTCCCTCAGGTAGGTTACCCTCCCCTTTACTCCCTCAGGTAGGTTACCCTTTACTCCCTCAGGTAGGTTACCCTCCCCTTTACTCCCTCAGGTAGGTTACCCTCCCCTTTACTCCCTCAGGTAGGTTACCCTCCCCTTTACTCCCTCAGGTAGGTTACCCTTTACTCCCTCAGGTAGGTTACCCTCCCCTTTACTCCCTCAGGTAGGTTACCCTTTACTCCCTCAGGTAGGTTACCCTCCCCTTTACTCCCTCAGGTAGGTTACCCTCCCCTTTACTCCCTCAGGTAGGTTACCCTCCCCTTTACTCCCTCAGGTAGGTTACCCTCCCCTTTACTCCCTCAGGTAGGTTACCCTCCCCTTTACTCCCTCAGGTAGGTTACCCTTTACTCCCTCAGGTAGGTTACCCTCCCCTTTACTCCCTCAGGTAGGTTACCCTCTCCTTTACTCCCTCAGGTAGGTTACCCTCCCCTTTACTCCCTCAGGTAGGTTACCCTCCCCTTTACTCCCTCAGGTAGGTTACCCTCCCCTTTACTCCCTCAGGTAGGTTACCCTCCCCTTTACTCCCTCAGGTAGGTTACCCTCCCCTTTACTCCCTCAAGTAGGTTACCCTCCCCTTTACCCCCTCAGGTAGGTTACCCTCCCCTTTACCCCCTCAGGTAGGTTACCCTCCCCTTTACTCCCTCAGGTAGGTTACCCTTTACTCCCTCAGGTAGGTTACCCTCCCCTTTACTCCCTCAGGTAGGTTACCCTCCCCTTTACTCCCTCAGGTAGGTTACCCTCCCCTTTACTCCCTCAGGTAGGTTACCCTCCCCTTTACTCCCTCAGGTAGGTTACCCTCCCCTTTACTCCCTCAGGTAGGTTACCCTCCCCTTTACTCCCTCAGGTAAGTATTGGGCAAAAGTGACACTGCAACACAATGCACACCGTGAATTATTCTGATATGGCACTGCAACAATATGGTGAATGGCACTACAAATCTCACTCCACTGCACACTGAATTATTCTGATATGGCACTGCAAAAATATACACTATATATACACAAAAGTATGTGGACACCCCTTCAAATGAGTGGATTCGGCTATTTCAGCCACACCCGTTGCTGACCGGTGTATAAAATCGAGCACACAGCCATGCAATCTCTATAGACAAACACTGGCAGTAGAATGGCCATACTGAAGAGCTCAGTGACTTTCAACGTGGCACCGTCATAGGATGCCACCTTTCCAACAAGTCAGTTCCTAAAATGTCTGCCTTGCTAGAGCTGCCCCGGTGAACTGTAAGTGCTGTTATTATGAAGTGGAAACGTCTAGGAGCAACAACGTCTCAGCCGCGAAGTGGTAGGCCACACAAGCTCACAGAACGGGACTGCCGAGTTCTGAAGCGCGTAAAAATCGGCTATCCTCGGTTGCAACACTCACTACCGAGTTCCAAACTGCCTCTGGAAGCAAGTCAGCACAATAACGGTTCGTAGGGAGCTTCATGAAATGGGTTTCCATGGCCGAGCAGCCGCACACAAGCCTAAGATCACCACGCGCAATGCCAAGCGTCGGCTGGAGTGGTGTAAAGCTCGCCGCCATTGGACTCTGGAGCAGTGGAAATGCGTTCTCTGGAGTGATGAATCAAGCTTCACCATCTGGCAGTCCGACGGACGAATCTGGGTTTGGCGGATGCCAAGAGAACACTACCTGCCCCAATGCATAGTGCCAACTGTAAAGTTTGGTGGATGAATAATGGTCTGGGGCTGTTTTTCATGGTTCGGGCTAGGCTCCTTAGTTCCAGTGAAGGGAAATCTTAATGCTACAGCATACAATGACATTCTAGACGATTCTGTGCGTCCAACTTTGTGGCAACAGTTTGGGGAAGGCCCTTTCCTGTTTCAGCATGACAATGCCCCTGTGCACAAAGTGAAGTCCATACAGAAATGGTTTGTCGAGATCGGTGTGAAAGAACTAGACTGGCCTGCACAGAGCCCTGACCTCAACCCCATTGAACACCTTTGGAATTATATGGAATGCTGACTGCGAGCCAGGCATAATCGCCCAACATCAGTGCCCGACCTCACTAATGCTCTTGTGGCTGAATGGAACCAAGTCCCTGCAGCAATGTTCCAACATCTAGTGGAAAGCCTTCCCAGAAGAGTGGAGGCTGTTATAGCAGCAAAGGGGGGACCAACTCCATATTAATGCCCATGATTTTGGAATGAGATGTTCGACGAGCAGGTGTCCACATACTTTGGGTCATGTAGTGTGGTTATTCTAAGGGAAGGCACTACAATCTCACTCTGGTGCTGCACACAATATGGGACCCACCCTTGGCCCTGCTGTACTCTGACAAACCCTCTAAAGGAGCACATGTTGATTTTGTCCAGACGCGATCAGGACACGCGGTTTGAAATATCAAAATGAATTCTGAACCAACTATATTAATTTAGGGACAGGTCGAAAAGCATTAGAAAAGCATTAAACATTCATGGCAATTTAGCTAGCTAGCTTGCTGTTGCTAGCTAATTTGTCCAGGGATATAAACATTGGGTTGTTATTTTACCTGAAATGCACAAGGTCCTCTACTCCGACAATTAAGCCACAGATAAAAGGGTAAACAGAGTTAGTTTCAGGTAATCTCTCCTCCTTCAGGCTTCTTCTTCTTCTTTGGACTTTATATTTCGGTTGGCAACCAACTTTAAGGTGCATTACCACCACCAACTGGACAGGAGTGTGGACCTCAGTTCATCTTTCAATCACCTACGTGGGTATATGCTCCTAAAAACCAATGAGGAGATGGGAGAGGCGGGACTTGCAGCGCGTCAAGCAACACAAATAGAACCAAGTTCTATTTTAGTACCTGGCTACGCAGACGCTCGTTGACGCGCGCGAGCAGTGTGGGTGCAATAATAATATAATGATTGAATAACATGTATATGTACATTTATTTTGCAACGCTGCATGCAGGTTCGCCTGATCAGCCCCTTGTCCAATCCATCTTGTGACACCCCCCAAAATCTCCAATGGGTAACTGGTATAATATAATATAATAATATGTAATATGCCATTTAGCAGACGCTTTTATCCAAAGCGACTTACAGTCATGCGTGCATACATTTTTGTGTGTGGGTGGTCCCGGGGATCGAACCCACTACCTTGGCGTTACAAGCGCCATGCTCTACCAGCTGAGCTACAGAGGACAGGGTGCCCTTACCTCTGGTCCCGGTTTCCTCTGCACATACTGATCTAATGTCTCACGTGACGTCATCTCCTAGCTGGGGACAGTAGAATCCCCGCCTCAAAGCTGCTTCGGTTCGGCACTCAAGTGTCCAATTGAGGTGTGGTGTCTCTCCCACTAGTCTTTGGTGGCAGTGTTAGGCACCAGGATCTGCCACCTCCAGGTGTCCTCAATGGGTTAGGGTTAGGGTTACCTCCAGGTGTCCTCAATGGGTTAGGGTTAGGGTTACCTCCAGGTGTCCTCAATGTCTACATGTTTGACATTAGAGAAGCTTCCATTAAAGAAAACCCTCTAAGTTCTATTAGATAGATAGCTCTGAATCCACGATATGGCAGATGTTGAAAAGCCATAACATATAAGTTCTCAACAACAGGTTATGGTCAATAATATCAAAGGCTGCACTGAAATCTAACAGTACAACTCCAACAATCTTCTTATTATCAATTTCTTTCAACCAATCATCAGTCATTTGTGTCAGTGCAGTACATGTTGAGTGCCCTTCTCTATTAGCATGCTGAAAGTCTGTTGTTAATTTGTTTACAGAGAAGTAGCATTGTATTTGGTCAAACACAATTTTTCCCAACAGTTTGCTAAGAGCTGGCAGCAAGCTGATTGGTCTGCTGTTAGAACCAGTAAAAGCCGCTTTACCACTCTTGGGTAGAGGAATGACTTTGGCTTCCCTCCAGGCCTGAGGACAAAGACTTTCCTCTAGGCTCAGATTAAAGATATGACAGATAGGAGTGGCTATAGAGTCAGCTAACATCCTCAGTAGCTTTCCATCTAAGTTGTCAATGCCAGGAAGTTTGTCATTATTGATCGATAACAATAATTCTTCCACCTCTCCTACACTAACTGTACCAAATTCAAACTTACAATGCTTTTCTTTCATTATTAGTTTTTTATGCATGAGTATGGGGTGGCAGGTAGCCTAGTGGTTAAGAGCGTTGAATCCCCAAGTTGACTAGCTGAAAAATCTGTTGATGTACCCTTGAGCAAGGCACTTAACCCCAATTGCTCCTGTAAGACACTCTGGATAAGAGTGTCTGCTAAATGACTAAAATGTACGATGGTTCACTGTTTGTTAAGGCAGCGCTCCCAGTGGCCGGGGACTTTAATGCAGGGAAACTTAAATCCGTTTTACCTCATTTCTACCAGCATGTTAAATGTGCAACCAGAGGAAAAATAACTCTAGACCACCTTTACTCCACACACAGAGACGCATACAAAGCTCTCCCTCACCCTCCATTTGGCAAATCTGACCATAACTCTATCCTCCTGATTCCTGCTTATAAGTAAAAACTAAAGCAGGAAGCACCAGTGACTCGGTTAATAAAAAAGTGGTCAGATGACGCAGATGCTAAGCTACAGGACTGTTTTGCTAGCACAGACTGGAACATGTTCCGGGATTCTTCAGACAGCATTGAGGAGTACACCACATCAGTCACTGGCTTCATCAATAAGTGCAGCGATGACGTCGTCCCTACAGTGAACGTACGTACATACCCCAACCAGAAGCCATGGATTACAGGCAACAGCCACACTGAGCTAAAGGGTAGAGCTGCCGCTTTCAAGGAGCAGGACTCTAACCCGGACGCTTATAAGAAATCCCGCTATGCCCTCCAACGAACCATCAAACAGGCAAAGAGTCAATACAGGACTAAGATTGAATCGTACTACACCGGCTCTGACGCTCGTCGGATGTGGCAGGGCTTGAAAACTATTACAGACTACAAAGGGAAGCACAGCAGCGAGCTGCCCAGTGACACAAGCCTACCAGACGAGCTAAATCACTTCTATGCTCGCTTCGAAGCAAGCAACACTGAAGCATGCATGTGTTCTGGATGACTATGAGATCACGCTCTCCGTAGCCGATGTGAGTAAAACTTTTAACCAGGTCAACATTCACAAGGCCGCAGGGCCAGACGGATTACCAGGACGTGTACTCCGAGCATGCGATGACCAACTGGCAAGTGTCTTCACTGACATTTTCAACATGTCCCTGACTGAGTCTCTAATACCAACATGTTTCAAGCAGACCACCATAGTCCCTGTGCCCAAGGACACTAAGATAACCTGCCTAAATGACTACCGACCCGTGGCACTCATGTCTGTAGCCATGAAGTGCTTTGAAAGGCTGGTCATGGCTAACATCAACACCATTATCCCAGAAACCCTAGACCCACTCCAATTTGCATACCGCCCCAACAGATCCACAGATGATGTAATCTCTATTGCACTCCACACTGCCCTTTCCCACCTGGACAAGAGGAACACCTACGTGAGAATGCTATTCATTGACTACAGCTCAGCGTTCAACACCATAGTGCCCTCAAAGCTCATCACTAAGCTAAGGACCCTGGGACTAAACACCTCCCTCTGCAACTGGATCCTGGACTTCCTGACTGGCCGCCCCCAGGTGGTAAGGGTAGGTAACAACACATCTGCCACGCTGATCCTCAACACGGGGACCCCTCCTGTACTCCCTGTTCACCCATGACTGCATGGCCAGGCACGACTCCAACACCATCATTAAGTTTGCTGACGACACAACAGTGGTAGGCCTGATCACCGACAACGATGAGACAGCCTATAGGGAGGAGGTCAGAGACCTGGCTGTGTGGTGCCAGGATAACAACCTCTCCCTCAACGTGATCAAGACAAAGGAGATGATTGTGGACTACAGGGGGAAAAAAAGAGGACTGAGCACGCCCCCATTCTCATCGACGGGGCTGTAGTGGAACAGGTTGAGAGCTTCAAGTTCCTTGGTGTCCACATCACCAACAAACTATCATGGTCCAAACACACCAAGACAGTCGTGAAGAGGGCACGACAAAGCCTATTCCCCCTCAGGAGACTGAAAAGATTTGGCATGGGTCCTCAGATCCTCAAAATGTTCTACAGCTGCACCATCGATAGCATCCTGACTGGTTGCATCACCACCTGGTATGGCAACTGCTCGGCCTCCGATCGCAAGGCACTACAGAGGGTAGTGCGTACGGCCCAGTACATCACTGGGGCCAAGCTTCCTGCCATCCAGGACCTCTATACCAGGCGGTCAGAGGAAGGCCCTCAAAATTGTCAAAGACTCCAGCCACCCTAGTCATAGACTGTTCTCTCTGCTACCGCACGGCAAGCGGTACCGGAGCGCCAAGTCTAGGTCCAAAAGGCTTCTTAACAGCTTCTACCCCCAAGCCATAAGACTCCTGAACAGCTAATCATGGCTACCCGGACTATTTGCACTGCCCCCCCACCCCATCCTTTTACGCTGCTGCTACTCTGTTAATAATTTAGCTTAGTCACTTTAACTCTACCCACATGCACATACAGTACCTTGCTAAAGTATTCATCCCCCTTGGCGTTTTTCCTATTTTGTTGCATTACAACCTGTAATTTAAATGGATTTTTATTTGGATTTCATGTAATGGACATACACAAAATAGTCCAAATTTGTGAAGTGAAATTTAAAAAATAACTTGTTTCAAAAAATTCTACAAATTAAATAACGGAAAAGTGGTGCGTGCATATGTATTCACCCCCTTTGCTATGAAGCCCCTAAATAAGATCTGGTACAACCAATTACCTTCAGAAGTCACATAATTAGTTAAATAAAGTCCACCTGTGTGCAATCTAAGTGTCACATGATCTATCACATGATCTCTTTATATATACACCTTTTGGAACCCTTTTTTTAAGAGTGCAAGTCCCTGACGTCCACTTTTGATTGGTAGCCGTTAAAAGTCTCTCATCAGCTTCTACAGTATGTTTTCATTACTTCCATCCATTCATGTTATTATAGATGAAGACAGTCTGTGTACTGGTTATTGTAGTTGATATTGTCCCTGGAAGGAAGGAAGGCCTTTATTCCAACGCAGCACTAATTAACATAATAGAAGGCCTTTATTCCAACGCAGCACTAATTAACATAATAGAATGCCTTTATTCCAACGCAGCACTAATTAACATAATAGAAGGCCTTTATTCCAACGCAGCACTAATTAACATAATAGAAGGCCTTTATTCCAACGCAGCACTAATTAACATAATAGAAGGCCTTTATTCCAACGCAGCACTAATTAACATAATAGAAGGCCTTTATTCCAACGCAGCACTAATTAACATAATAGAAGGCCTTTATTCCAACGCAGCACTAATTAACATAATAGAAGGCCTTTATTCCAACGCAGCACTAATTAACATAATAGAAGGCCTTTATTCCAACGCAGCACTAATTAACATAATAGAAGGCCTTTATTCCAACGCAGCACTAATTAACATAATAGAAGGCCTTTATTCCAACGCAGCACTAATTAACATAATAGGAGGGCTTTATTCCAACGCAGCACTAATTAACATAATATAAGGCCTTTATTCCAACGCAGCACTAATTAACATAATAGAAGGCCTTTATTCCAACGCAGCACTAATTAACATAATAGAAGGCCTTTATTCCAACGCAGCACTAATTAACATAATAGAATGCCTTTATTCCAACGCAGCACTAATTAACATAATAGAAGGCCTTTATTCCAACGCAGCACTAATTAACATAATATAAGGCCTTTATTCCAACGCAGCACTAATTAACATAATATAATGCCTTTATTCCAACGCAGCACTAATTAACATAATAGAAGGCCTTTATTCCAACGCAGCACTAATTAACATAATAGAAGGCCTTTATTCCAACGCAGCACTAATTAACGCAATAGAAGGCCTTTATTCCAACGCAGCACTAATTAACACAATAGAAGGCCTTTATTCCAACGCAGCTAATTGACTGTTAGTAATTAACATTAATATTCTATTTAACTGATAGCATGACTGATATACCCAGTGTACAAAACATTATGAACACCTGCTCTTTCCATGACAGACTGACCAGGTGAATCCTATCATCCCTTATTGATGTCACTTGTTAAATCCACTTCAGTGTAGGTGAAGGGGAGGAGACGGGTTCAAGAATGATTTTTAAGGCTTGAGAACGGATGGTGTACATGTGCCATTCAGAGGGTGAATGGGCAAGACAAAAGATTTAAGTGCCTTTGAATGGGGTATGGTAGTAGGTGACAAGAACTGCAACGCTGCTGGGTTTTTCATGCTCAACAATTTCCTGTGTGTATCAAGAATGGTCCACCACCCAAAGGACATCCAGACAACTTTTTAAAATATATATATTTTTTATTTATTAAGAGAACAAATATTTTCTTTTTACAGCTTTTTTGCTGCAAATACATACATTTGACTTATCACATTTGACATACATGGTACTTTTATATACAGCAATCACATAACAATAATACATTACCAAACATAATCTCTTTAATCCCACCCCTCAGCCACTCTCAGCCCATCCCATCTATCACCATACACCACCCCTCAGCCCTTCCCACCTATCACCATACACCACCCCTCAGCCACTCTCAGCCCATCCCACCTATCACCATACACCACCCCTCAGCCACTCTCAGCCCATCCCATCTATCACCACACACCACCCCTTAGCCCCTCTCAGCCCATCCCACCTATCACCATACACCACCCCTCAGCCACTCTCAGCCCATCCCACCTATCACCATACACCACCCCTCAGCCACTCCCACCTATCACCATACACCACCCCTCAGCCACTCTCAGCCCATCCCACCTATCACCATACACCACCCCTCAGCCACTCTCAGCCCATCCCATCTATCACCATACACCACCCCTCAGCCACTCTCAGCCCATCCCACCTATCACCATACACCACCCCTCAGCCACTCTCAGCCCATCCCATCTATCACCATACACCACCCCTCAGCCACTCTCAGCCCATCCCATCTATCACCATACACCACCCCTCAGCCACTCTCAGCCCATCCCACCTATCACCATACACCACCCTCGTTTGGTTTCCATGTCCCATATATTTTTCAATGGTGCTGTGATGTTTTACATACATTTTGAACCTTTCTAAATCGCATAGTATCCACAGATTATGAGCTAAAGATGAAAACCTTTCCTACAAGTATTATGTTATTTATTGACTGACTATGGCTTTCCAAATCGCCCCCAACACTGCTATTTGAGTTTGAGTTTGAGTTTATTTTTACAGGGACAGTGCACATTAATCAACGTTTCAGTAAAAGTGCCGGTTTTAGCCAGCCGGCTAATTTTCAACCGCAGTCCCTGGGCAGGTTATTAAAAACAATTACAATATAGACAATAACAACATAGAACAAGACATAGCATACAGACATAGCAACATAGGACAAGCAAGACGTAGCATACAGACAGAGCAACATAGAACAAAAAGCAGCAAGACAAAATTCATAAAAGCAACAAAGTGTTTCCACACCTCACAAGTTACAGACAACAGACATGGAAAGCGGCAACACACAGCTAGGGACCATGTTCACAAATCTGATTGACCTTTAGCCATGTCTTCAAGCATTTTGTGAAAGTGTGATATGTGGTGCAGTTATGTGTGTCTGATGGCAGTGTA
Source organism: Coregonus lavaretus (assembly GCF_964263955.1). NCBI lineage: Eukaryota > Metazoa > Chordata > Actinopteri > Salmoniformes > Salmonidae > Coregonus > Coregonus lavaretus. The sequence continues at coordinate 342,623 of NW_028163971.1, read as the reverse complement.
TTCCAGACATGGGAAGCTCTCACAGAAAAAGCGGATTTACTAAAGGTGCTTTTCCTTAGGGGAACTACACAGTCACCTCTCATGGCAGACCTTGTGGATCTGCTGCCATATGTTTGGGTTTTCTGTTTAACAAAAATACTGAGTGGAGGGGGAGCCAAGCCATTTAGGATCTTGAATACAAGACATGCATCGGTGTATTGCACAAGATTTTCCCAACTCAGGAGCTCATGCTTTCTAAGGATGTGACAGTGATGATGGCTATTGGGCTTCCTATCAAGCACTTTGAGAGCCTGTTTGTAGACAGACTGAATAGGTCTTACTGTTGTACAGCAAGCTTGGGCCCAACTAGTCAAGCAGTATGTTAAGTGGGGGAGTATCATAGATTTGAAGTACAGTTTTGCTACCTCTGTAGTCAAACAATTTCGTATAAATCGGAAATTAGCTAGGTTGAATTTGGTTATTTGAATTACCTTTTTCACATGCTTTTTAAAAGAGAGGTTGGAATCAAGTATGATGCCAAGGTACTTAAAATCAGATACCCCCTGGAGCTTCTCCCCTGACACATAGACTTCTGGCTCAGTAGCATCTGTTGCCCCCTTTGTGAAGAACATGCAAACAGTTTTTTTCACATTGAGATGCAAACACGAGTCACTGAGCCACTTTGTAACCTGGACCATTACAGTAGTGAGTTCTTGTGCAGCTTGTTGTTTGCTCTTTGCATGCACATATATCACTGTATCATCTGCATACATTTGAACTTCAGACCCAGTACAGACAGAAGGCAGATCATTAATGTACAGGCTGAACAGGAGGGGCCCCAGTATTGACCCTTGGGGCACACCCACATCATAGCTAAGAGTGGGCGACAGCTCATTGCTCACTCTGACACACTGAGTTCTGCCTTCAAGGTATGATTTCATCCATCTCAAGGCATCGGGGGAAAAGTTGAACTTGGACAATTTTGTGATGAGAATCTCATGGTTAACAGTATCAAAAGCCTTCCTTAGGTCCAGAAACACAGCCCCAACAACGCCCCCTTTGTCCATCTTGGACTTCACATTTTCCAGAAAAAAGCAGTTGGCCATTTCTGTGGAGTGTTTCGCTCTGAAGCCAAACTGCATGGAATGTAATGTGAAGGGGCTGTTGTTGAGGTGGGCAATCAGTTGTTCTGCTACACACTTTTCAACAATCTTTGACACCACAGGTAGTATACTAATGGGCCTGTAGTTACTCACATCAGCAGGGTCGCCTGATTTAAAGATGGCCGTTATTATGGCCGACTTCCATACCCTTGGAAACACCCCGAGACCAATAGATGTGTTGGTGACCTTAGTAATGGGGCCAATGAGTGACTCTTTGTAGTTTTTAAGAAAGGTAGAGTCCATCCCAAACACATCTTTGGCTTTAGAGTTCTTTAGTGAGCTAATCACCTTGTCTACCTTTGACTCAGAAACCTCCCTTATGATGAAGACAGGTTGAGCATCATTTACTAGCACTGAGCCCAAGAAACCAGTGGAGGGGTTCTGTGTCAGTACCCTGACAGAGTCAATAAAGTAGGAATTGAAGGCTATTGCTATTTCGACTGCATCCTGTGTTAGATTGTTATTCACCATGATTTCTAGTCTTTTTGCAGTGTTACTATGGTCTTTCCCTGTTAACTTTTTTAGATTCTCCCAGATCAGTTTAGAATTTCCCTTTGCTTCACCAATTATGTTAATAAAAAAGTTTGCCTTGGCCTGTCTGATTTCTTTCATCACCTTATTTCTCAACATGGTAAACCTACGTCTGTCATGCTCTAATTTGGATCTTAGGGCTATTTTTAGATAATAATCTCGTTCTTTCATCAATTTCCAGATTTCTCCATTTAGCCAGGTTTGGATTTGATTTTCTTTAGGAAACCATTTAATGTAGTCTGGATTGTGGACAGAAAAACTTGACTATCAGCTTCCACGTCTGCATAGGACAAGAGATCATTCCAGTTAATTCCCTTAATTGCATTTTCAAAATAGCTTAATTCACTCTTAGGTATTCTTAGTTGATCAGGCTTTCTAACAGTAGAGAGGTTAAACCTGCTCTTAGCTTTCTGGCTATAAGTGTCAGATTATGATCAGATAGCCCAGTAACCATATTGAATGATTTAGTCACTCTCTCTGGTTTATTACTGAACACCAAATCAATCTGTGTTTTAGAGCAACAAGTCACCCTGGTTGGCCCTTTAACTAGCTGTGTAAGGTCAAAGGTATTAGTGATCCGTTTGAGGGTTTTCCTACAACACTTGTCTTCATAATTAATGTTAAAATCTCCCATTAAGATGACCTCTTTCCCAAAATCACATTCCCTAAGCATGTTATTAAACTGATCAAAAAACACACTTTTGGTGGAAGGTGGCCTATACATTCCAATGAGGGTAAAATACATTTGGGGAGACAGTGTAATGTTCAGGCCAATACATTCTAGTTCATTATCACATGACCACTCAATTTGTTTACATCGGATTTGTTCTTTAATATAAATCATCACACCCCCTCCTCTTCCTTCAGTCCTGTCTCTCCTGAAAACATTGTAGCCAGGCACAATCAAAGCAGCAGATGGAGAGTTTCTATGGAGCCATGTCTCTGAGAGGCAGAGAAAGTCAAGGTTGGAGTCTGTGAGTAGATGTTGAATTTGATCACTTTTTGGAATGACACTACGAATGTTCAAGTGCCCCCCTAGTAGTCCCTTGGGCTTAGCTCGTGGGTCCCAGATGACTCGAGAGTGATTGACACATTGAAAAAAGTTAAATTTTCTGTGTTTTCTGACGGCTGGGTTTAGGCCGTTTTGTTTCGTTTTGATTAGGGGCAGTTCGGTAGCGCAATTAACAATCCCTCCCGCCTGCACTGGATGCGGGAAACTAATTAAAACAGCTTGCATACCAGAAGCAGAGTCAGGGATCGCATATAGCGACTTTGGTATGTTTGAAGAGTCAAAATCCATCCTGGAGCCGGGTGAGTCGAGAGAAACCACAGGACCATAGCACTCACCCACCTCCACAGCGGCGACGATCAGTGGACGAGGCCATCCACCGCCCTCCACTCCGGTGCGTATCGCTGGCTCGGTGATGTTGGGCCCAGGATTGAGTTGCACATCCCCGGAGAGCAGGAGGGTAGTGAACAGGTAGTTTAACAGTTTCCGATAAATGTTGGACTTGTGTTTGTTGCGCCTAAGCGGTTCAGTAGAATAAGGAGCGAGGTAGACTTGGCCATTATTCAGAACATTATGGTATGCTGTGTACTGTCCGCTCCCGTGGAACGGTGAACCAATGTGTTTGTGTTTGGTGTTAATATTCTCCGGTAGTAGACTGATTGTGTCATCCCAGCAAGGACGCACTGAGATTATCAGTAGAGCAGCTACATAACTGACAATCATGGCAGAGTACTGGAGATAAAACACATCATTGCGCTTTAACTCTTTGCATGAGTTACTTAGCTGGGGTCGGGGTACACCTGATGGTTTAGATAAAATTACAGCATTCGAATGAGAAGCGGCACCTGCCGCACAACCCTGTCTTCCGGCCGCCACCTGCCGCACCACCCTGTCTTCCGGCCGCCACCTGCCGCACCACCCTGTCTTCCGTCCGCCACCTGCCACACCACCCTGTCTTCCGGCCGCCACCTGCCGCACCACCCTGTCTTCCGTCCGCCACCTGCCGCACCACCCTGTCTTCCGTCCGCCACCTGCCGCACCACCCTGTCTTCCGTCCGCCACCTGCCGCACCACCCTGTCTTCCGTCCGCCACCTGCCGCACCACCCTGTCTTCCGTCCGCCACCTGCCGCACCACCCTGTCTTCCGGCCGCCACCTGCCGCACCACCCTGTCTTCCGGCCGCCACCTGCCGCACCACCCTGTCTTCCGGCCGCCACCTGCCACACCACCCTGTCTTCCGGCCGCCACCTGCCGCACCACCCTGTCTTCCGTCCGCCACCTGCCGCACCACCCTGTCTTCCGTCCGCCACCTGCCGCACCACCCTGTCTTCCGTCCGCCACCTGCCGCACCACCCTGTCTTCCGTCCGCCACCTGCCGCACCACCCTGTCTTCCGGCCGCCACCTGCCGCACCACCCTGTCTTCCGGCCGCCACCTGCCGCACCACCCTGTCTTCCGGCCGCCACCTGCCACACCACCCTGTCTTCCGGCCGCCACCTGCCGCACCACCCTGTCTTCCGTCCGCCACCTGCCACACCACCCTGTCTTCCGTCCGCCACCTGCCGCACCACCCTGTCTTCCGTCCGCCCTGCCACACCACCCTGTCTTCCGTCCGCCACCTGCCGCACCACCCTGTCTTCCGGCCGCCACCTGCCACACCACCCTGTCTTCCGTCCGCCACCTGCCGCACCACCCTGTCTTCCGTCCGCCACCTGCCACACCACCCTGTCTTCCGTCCGCCACCTGCCGCACCACCCTGTCTTCCGGCCGCCATTGTGGTCTGTGTAGGGCACTATCACAGTATTTGTAAGGTTCATTTTAAGTGAATGTTGTGATTTTTTTAACCGTTCCTGAACCTGTGAACAGAAACAAGCTACATAGGGGCAATAACAGAATAAATTATCTAGTGATTCTGTCTCTTCACAGCAAAATCTACAGAGCTGAGATTGTTGCCCCATATATATAGCATTCTGTTGCTGGCAAGAAGTTTGTATAATAATTTTTGCGATCAGTTGGTTGCAACTTTGGATTGAGCAGATGTTCCCATATATTTTCGATAGCTGCATATGTGACAACTCCACCATTTCTATTCATAATATATATATATATTTTTTTTTATCTAAACATTTTTTCCATAGAGAACGTTTCTTTATCAATAAGTATATTTGAGTTTAACTATAATATTTGTTGTATCTTTTCTGGAGGATAAAATTGAAATTGTAACCAGCTTTGCATGGCTTGTTTAAGAAAGGGTGATACTTTAAACAAAGTTTCATTTTCAATTAGTCGGAAATGAGAAGTTGTTCTGTATGAAGGCAAAAAGGCAATTTTTGATCAAAGGATGAACCTTTCTTAATAATCTACTGGAGAACCATTTTGGGTTTAAGTATAATTTATGTATGAGTGAAGCTTTTAGTGTTTAATGCTTTAATACAGTTGAAGTCGGAAGTTTACATACACCTTAGCCAAATACATTTACTCAGTTTTTCACAATTCCTGACATTTAATCCTAGTAAAAATTCCCTGTCTTAGGTCAGTTAGGATCACCACTTTATTTTAAGAATGTGAAATGTCAGAATAATAGTAGAGAGAATGATTTATTTCAGCTTTTATTTCTTTCATCACATTCCCAGTGGGTCAGAAGTTTACATACACTCAATTAGTATTTAGTAGCATTGCCTTTAAATTGTTTATCTTGGGTCAAACGTTTCAGGTAGCCTTCCACAAGCTCCAACAATAAGTTGGGTGAATTTTGGCCCATTCCTCCTGACAGAGCTGGTGGAACTGAGTCAGGTTTGTAGGCCTCCTTGCTCGCACACACTTTTTCAGTTCTGCCCACTAATATTCTATAGGATTGAGGTCAGGGCTTTGTGATGGCCACTCCAATACCTTGACTTTGTTGTCCTTAAGCCATTTTGCCACAACTTTGGAAGTATGCTTGGGGTCATTGTCCATTTGGAAGACCCATTTGCGACCAAGCTTTAACTTCCTGACTGATGTCTTGAGATGTTGCTTCAATATAGCCACATAATTTTCCTTCCTCATGATGCCATCTATTTTGTGAAGTGCACCAAAGCACCCCCACAGCATGATGCTGCCACCCCTGTGCTTCACGGTTGGGATGGTGTTCTTCGGCTTGCAAGCCCCCCTTTTTCCTCCAAACATAACGATGGTCATTATGGCCAAACAGTTCTATTTTTGTTTCATCAGACCAGAGGACATTTCTCCAAAAAGTACGATCTTTGTCCCCATGTGCAGTTGTAAACCGTAGTCTGGCTTTTTTATGGTGGTTTTGGAGCAGTGGCTTCTTCCTTGCTGAGCGGCCTTTCAGGTTATGTCGATATAGGACTTGTTTTACTGTGGATATAGATATTTCTGTACCTGTTTCCTCCAGCATCTTCACAAGGTCCTTTGCTGTTGTTCTGGGATTGATTTGATTTGCTCCCAATGATGAACCAGACTTGTGGAGGTCTACAATTTGTTTTCTGAGGTCTTGGCTGATTTCTTTTGATTTTCCCATGATGTCAAGCAAAGAGGCACTGAGTTTGAAGGTAGGCCTTGAAATACATCCACAGGTACACCTCCAATTGACTCAAATTATGTCAATTAACCTATCAGAAGCTTCTAAAGCCATGACATCATTTTCTGGAATTTTCCAAGCTGTTTAAAGGCACAGTCAACTTAGTGTATGTAAACTTCTGACCCACTGGAATTGTGATACAGTGAAATAATCTGTCTGTAAACAATTGTTGGAAAAATTACTTGTGTCATTCACAAAGTAGATGTCCTAAACGACTTGCCAAAACTATAGTTTGCTAATAGTGGTTGAAAAACAAGTTTTAATGACTCCAACCTAAGTATATGTAAACTTCCGACTTCAACTGTATGTGCTTAGCATTTCGCCAAGTGTAAGAGGCCTTCAGTTTTTTAAATGGATCTTTATATTTACCACCTGGGTCCTGTTTCAGTAGTAAATAAATCAGGCATTCTTGTTGAGTATCTGAAAGTCTACCATTTCATAGGAGTAATTAAAACAAGCTAATAATGGCTCAAAACAGGTCTGATATAATAACATAATATGATATACCTCTACTGGTTTACCATCAAGCCCTGGTGTTTTTCCAGACAAAGCATTTAATTGGTTCAAGAAGTTCCTCCTCTGTAAGTTGGCCTTCACACAGGTTTTTCTGTACATTTGTTAAAATGTACATTATTATTATTATTAGGAAATAAATCCTTACAGTTAACATCATTCAGTGGAGATGGAGGAGACTGAAAAGAAAACATGCTTAAAATATTTTGCTTCCCCTTTCAAAATATAATTTGTTGAATCATGGATGACTCCGTCATTTATAACGAGTTTCTGTAAATTGTTTTTGGTAGCATTTCTATGTTGAAGACTCAAGAAACACTGCATTTATCTTTCACAATTTTCCATCCAATTCGCTTTATTTTGGTAATAAATTAGACTTCTTGAATAAGTTCCTCCAATTCCTTTTGTTTTTCCTCTAACCTATTATGTGCCTCTATAGTCCAGTTTCCATGACGATCTACCTGCTCTGTTATTTCCTCTATTTCCTTTATTAGTCTGATCTCTTTTGTTTTAATAATGAGTATTGTGTTAATAATGACCCTAAACTGCTTTAAGTAGAATGTTGCTACTATGGTGGACCACCAGAACCCAGCTACAGCTAACATACAGGACCACAGCAGAACCCTCTAGAACTCTACAGGACCACCAGACCACAGCTAACATACATACTTAGAATCCTACAGAACTCTACAGGACTCACCCGGACTTTATAGAACCATACAAAAATCTACAGAATTCCACAGAATCTTAAATAATTCTACAGGACTCTACAGAACTCTACAAGACCCGACAGAACCCCACAGAACCCTCTAGAACCCGACATAACCCTCTAGAATCATACATAACTATAGAAGCCTACATAACACTACACGACCCTCTAGAACCCTACATAACTCTATAGAACCCCACAGGATCCTACAGAATCCTAACCTTCAGCTAGAACTCTGACCTAGAAGGTAATCTTTGGGTTCATCTGTAAAGCTTATTTTCCTACTGATTATAGGTGTGGACAACTCTCCACGCACACACAAGTGTCTAGATGAAGTGGAGGTGTTTGTCTGGTGCAATGCCGTAGTTGTCCTTGTTGTCTTCAAACACAGCAGTGAGTCCCTCCAGGTAGAGAGAATGGAGACAGTCTATATCATCCTTAGTGGGAGAGGGGGTCTGGACCACTGGAATAGGCCTACCCACTGGAGAGAGAGAGAGGAGAAGGTTAGAGAATGGAGACAGTCTATATCATCCTTAGTGGGAGAGGAGGTCTGGACCACTGGAATAGGCCTACCCACTGGAGAGAGAGAAAGAGATGAGAGAGAGATGTGAGAAAGAGATGAACGAGAGATGAGAGGTGAGAGTGTGTGTCGTACCAACAGTGTGTATGGGCTGTCTGTAGGGCAGCAGGTTGTGTGTCGTACCAACAGTGTGTATGGGCTGTCTGTAGGGCAGCAGGTTGTGTGTCGTACCAACAGTGTGTATGGGCTGTCTGTAGGGCAGCAGGTTGTGTGTCGTACCAACAGTGTGTATGGGCTGTCTGTAGGGCAGCAGGTTGTGTGTCGTACCAACAGTGTGTATGGGCTGTCTGTAGGGCAGCAGGTTGTGTGTCGTACCAACAGTGTGTATGGGCTGTCTGTAGGGCAGCAGGTTGTGTGTCGTACCAACAGTGTGTATGGGCTGTCTGTAGGGCAGCAGGTTGTGTGTCGTACCAACAGTGTGTATGGGCTGTCTGTAGGGCAGCAGGTTGTGTGTCGTACCAACAGTGTGTATGGGCTGTCTGTAGGGCAGCAGGTTGTGTGTCGTACCAACAGTGTGTATGGGCTGTCTGTAGGGCAGCAGGTTGTGTGTCGTACCAACAGTGTGTATGGGCTGTCTGTAGGGCAGCAGGTTGTGTCGTACCAACAGTGTGTATGGGCTGTCTGTAGGGCAGCAGGTTGTGTGTCGTACCAACAGTGTGTATGGGCTGTCTGTAGGGCAGCAGGTTGTGTGTCGTACCAACAGTGTGTATGGGCTGTCTGTAGGGCAGCAGGTTGTGTGTCGTACCAACAGTGTGTATGGGCTGTCTGTAGGGCAGCAGGTTGTGTCGTACCAACAGTGTGTATGGGCTGTCTGTAGGGCAGCAGGTTGTGTCGTACCAACAGTGTGTATGGGCTGTCTGTAGGGCAGCAGGTTGTGTGTCGTACCAACAGTGTGTATGGGCTGTCTGTAGGGCAGCAGGTTGTGTGTCGTACCAACAGTGTGTATGGGCTGTCTGTAGGGCAGTAGACCGAAGCTGTATTGGAACACTCCTCGTCCGGTGAACATCGGCAGCGCCACTCCCATGAGCCTTTGCAAGTGGTCCTGGAGCCAGCGGAGCGGCGAGCCGGCAGGGTTGGTCATCTGATCAAACAGCTCGTTTTCCCCGAAGGAGAACACAGGGACTAACTGAGCCCTATAGGACATTAATTATATACATTATACTGTATATTACTCTAACGGGCAGGGTTGGTCATCTGATCAAACAAGGAGAACACAGGGACTAACTGGGCCCTATTGGACATTATATACAGTGCCGTGAAAAAGTATTTGCCCCCTTTCAAATTTTCTCAACTTTAACTTTATTATTTTGTTTTCTTTGTATTTTCTTTGTATTTGTTTTTGTAAAAACATAAATGTATTTTTTTGCCCTTTTTTCATGGTATCAAATTGATAGTAGTTACAGTCTTGTCCCGTCGCTGCAACTCCTGTACGGACTCGGGAGAGGTCGTGGGCCGTGCGTCCTCCGAAACACAACCCAGCTGAGCCGCACTGCTTCTTGACACAGTGCCCGCTTAACCCGGAAGCCAGCCGCACCAATGTGCCAGAGGAAACACTGTACACCTGGAGACCGAGTCAGCGTGCACTGCGCCCGGCCAACCACAGGAGTCGCTAGTGCGCTATGGGACAAGATCCTCCCCTACCCCGGACGGCCAAACCCTCCCCTACCCCGGACGGCTAAACCCTCCCCTACCCCAGACGGCCAAACCCTCCCCTACCCCAGACGGCCAAACCCTCCCCTACCCCGGACAGCCAAATCCTCCCCTACCCTGCCGGCCAAATCCTCCCCTACCCTGCCGGCCAAATCCTTCCCTACCCTGGACGGCCAAATCCTCCCCTACCCTGCCGGCCAAATCCAAACCATCAAGCATTTGGTTGCAGTCATTGCAGCTAAAGGTGGCACAACCAGTTACTGAGTGTAAGGGGGCAATTACTTTTTCACACAGGGGAATTGGGTGTTGCATAACTTTATTAATTAAATAAATAAAATAAGTATACTTTTTTAAAGTATTTGTAAACCTTTATCTAATATTAGGTTTTGGTTGAAAATCTGATAACATTCAGCATAAAAAATATGCAAAAATAGAGAAAATCAGAAAGGGGGCAAATACTTGTTCAAGGCACTGTATACCTGGCTTTATCTGACTCATTATATACCTGGCTTTATCAGACTCATTATATACCTGGCTTTATCTGACTCATTATATACCTGGCTTTATCAGACTCATTATATACCTGGCTTTATCTGACTCATTATATACCTGGCTTTATCTGACTCATTATATACCTGGCTTTATCAGACTCATTATATACCTGGCTTTATCAGACTCATTATATACCTGGCTTTATCTGACTCATTATATACCTGGCTTTATCAGACTCATTATATACCTGGCTTTATCAGACTCATTATATACCTGGCTTTATCAGACTCATTATATACCTGGCTTTATCAGACTCATTATATACCTGGCTTTATCTGACTCATTATATACCTGGCTTTATCAGACTCATTATATACCTGGCTTTATCAGACTCATTATATACCTGGCTTTATCAGACTCATTATATACCTGGCTTTATCAGACTCATTATATACCTGGCTTTATCTGACTCATTATATACCTGGCTTTATCTGATTCATTATATACCTGGCTTTATCAGACACATTATATACCAGGCTTTATCAGACTCATTATATACCTGGCTTTATATACACTGATCATGCATACATAAACATTCCACACAGATATAGAATAACATATTAAAGTGGTTCAACTGGTTTACATAAACACTGGGACCAGCTGGTTATTAACATTACACAGGTTTACATAAACACTGGGGCCAGCTGGGCATTAACATTACACTGGGACCAGCTGGGCATTAACATTACCTTGGGACCAGCTGGGCATTAACATTACCTTGGGACCAGCTGGGCATTAACATCACCTTGGGACCAGCTGGGCATTAACATTACCTTGGGACCAGCTGGTCATTAACATTACCTTGGGACCAGCTGGGCATTAACATCACCCTGGGACCAGCTGGGCATTAACATTACCTTGGGACCAGCTGGGCATTAACATTACATTAGTTTACATAAATACTGGGGCCAGCTGGGCATTAACATTACACTGGGGCCAGCTGGGCATTAACATTACATTGGGACCAGCTGGGCATTAACATTACCTTGGGACCAGCTGGGCATTAACATTACCTTGGGACCAGCTGGGCATTAACATTACATTAGTTTACATAAACACTGGGGCCAGCTGGGCATTAACATTACCTTGGGACCAGCTGGGCATTAACATTACCTTGGGACCAGCTGGGCATTAACATTACATTAGTTTACATAAACACTGGGGCCAGCTGGGCATTAACATTACACTGGGGCCAGCTGGGCATTAACATTACATTGGGACCAGCTGGGCATTAACATTACCTTGGGACCAGCTGGTCATTAACATTACACTGGGACCAGCTGGGCATTAACATTACCTTGGGACCAGCTGGGCATTAACATTACCCTGGGACCAGCTGGGCATTAACATTACATTAGTTTCCATAAACACTGGGGCCAGCTGGTCATTAACATTACCTTGGGACCAGCTGGGCATTAACATTACATTAGTTTCCATAAACACTGGGGCCAGCTGGTCATTAACATTACATTGGGACCAGCTGGGCATTAACATTACATTGGGACCAGCTGGGCATTAACATTACCTTGGGACCAGCTGGGCATTAACATTACCTTGGGACCAGCTGGGCATTAACATTACACTGGGACCAGCTGGGCATTAACATTACCTTGGGACCAGCTGGGCATTAACATTACCCTGGGACCAGCTGGGCATTAACATTACATTAGTTTCCATAAACACTGGGGCCAGCTGGTCATTAACATTACCTTGGGACCAGCTGGGCATTAACATTACATTAGTTTCCATAAACACTGGGGCCAGCTGGTCATTAACATTACCTTGGGACCAGCTGGGCATTAACATTAAACTGGGACCAGCTGGTCATTAACATTACACTGGGACCAGCTGGGCATTAACATTACCTTGGGACCAGCTGGGCATTAACATTACCCTGGGACCAGCTGGGCATTAACATTACATTAGTTTCCATAAACACTGGGGCCAGCTGGTCATTAACATTACCTTGGGACCAGCTGGGCATTAACATTACACTGGGACCAGCTGGGCATTAACATTACCCTGGGACCAGCTGGGCATTAACATTACCTTGGGACCAGCTGGGCATTAACATTTCATTGGGACCAGCTGGGCATTAACATTACACTGGGACCAGCTGGGCATTAACATTACCTTGGGACCAGCTGGGCATTAACATTACCCTGGGACCAGCTGGGCATTAACATTACATTGGGACCAGCTGGGCATTAACATTACATTGGGACCAGCTGGGCATTAACATTACATTGGGACCAGCTGGGCATTAACATTACCTTGGGACCAGCTGGGCATTAACATTACCTTGGGACCAGCTGGGCATTAACATTACCCTGGGACCAGCTGGGCATTAACATTACATTGGGACCAGCTGGGCATTAACATTACATTGGGACCAGCTGGGCATTAACATTTCATTGGGACCAGCTGGGCATTAACATTACCCTGGGACCAGCTGGGCATTAACATTACATTGGGACCAGCTGGGCATTAACATTACATTGGGACCAGCTGGGCATTAACATTACCCTGGGACCAGCTGGGCATTAACATTTCATTGGGACCAGCTGGGCATTAACATTACATTGGGACCAGCTGGGCATTAACATTACATTGGGACCAGCTGGGCATTAACATTACCCTGGGACCAGCTGGGCATTAACATTACATTGGGACCAGCTGGGCATTAACATTTCATTAGTTTACATAAACACTGGGGCCAGCTGGTCATTAACATTACATTGGGACCAGCTGGGCATTAACATTACATTGGGACCAGCTGGGCATTAACATTACCCTGGGACCAGCTGGGCATTAACATTACATTGGGACCAGCTGGGCATTAACATTACATTGGGACCAGCTGGGCATTAACATTACCCTGGGACCAGCTGGGCATTAACATTTCATTGGGACCAGCTGGGCATTAACATTACATTGGGACCAGCTGGGCATTAACATTACATTGGGACCAGCTGGGCATTAACATTACCCTGGGACCAGCTGGGCATTAACATTACATTGGGACCAGCTGGGCATTAACATTTCATTAGTTTACATAAACACTGGGGCCAGCTGGTCATTAACATTACATTGGGACCAGCTGGGCATTAACATTACATTGGGACCAGCTGGGCATTAACATTACATTGGGACCAGCTGGGCATTAACATTTCATTAGTTTACATAAACACTGGGGCCAGCTGGTCATTAACATTACATTGGGACCAGCTGGGCATTAACATTACATTGGGACCAGCTGGGCATTAACATTACCTTGGGACCAGCTGGGCATTAACATTTCATTGGGACCAGCTGGGCATTAACATTACATTAGTTTCCATAAACACTGGGGCCAGCTGGTCATTAACATTACATTGGGACCAGCTGGGCATTAACATTACATTGGGACCAGCTGGGCATTAACATTACATTGGAACCAGCTGGGCATTAACATTACCCTGGGACCAGCTGGGCATTAACATTACATTGGGACCAGCTGGTCATTAACATTACATTGGGACCAGCTGGTCATTAACATTACATTGGGACCAGCTGGTCATTAACATTACATTGGGACCAGCTGGGCATTAACATTACATTGGGACCAGCTGGGCATTAACATTACATTGGGACCAGCTGGGCATTAACATTACATTAGTTTCCATAAACACTGGGGCCAGCTGGTCATTAACATTACATTGGGACCAGCTGGGCATTAACATTACATTAGTTTACATAAACACTAAGGAACACCACACACCTACAGTACATTAACATTCCACACATAATTATTGAATTACTAGATTCACTACTGTGTTTCAGACGTGTTTCACACCTACCTGTGTTTCAGACGTGTTTCACACCTACCCGTGTTTCACACCTACCCGTGTTTCACACCTACCTGTGTTTCAGACGTGTTTCACACCTACCCGTGTTTCACACCTACCCGTGTTTCACACCTACCCGTGTTTCAGACGTGTTTCACACCTACCCGTGTTTCACACCTACCCGTGTTTCACACCTACCTGTGTTTCAGACGTGTTTCATACCTACCTGTGTTTCAGACGTGTTTCACACCTACCCGTGTTTCATACCTACCCGTGTTTCATACCTACCCGTGTTTCACACCTACCCGTGTTTCAGACGTGTTTCATACCTACCCGTGTTTCACACCTACCTGTGTTTCAGACGTGTTTCATACCTACCCGTGTTTCACACCTACCCGTGTTTCACACCTACCCGTGTTTCACACCTACCTGTGTTTCAGACGTGTTTCATACCTACCTGTGTTTCAGACGTGTTTCACACCTACCCGTGTTTCATACCTACCCGTGTTTCATACCTACCCGTGTTTCAGACGTGTTTTCACACCTACCCGTGTTTCACACCTACCCGTGTTTCATACCTACCCGTGTTTCAGACGTGTTTCACACCTACCCGTGTTTCAAACCTGCCCGTATTTCAGACCTACCCGTGTTTGAGTGCCAGTTTGATGAATCCCTTGCGGTGTAGAACCTGAAGGGTGAGAGCTCCTGGCCGGGCGTCTAGAGACTCTGGAGCGCCCCCTACAGCCACCACCGCCACATTACCTCCTCTAGGAGCGGAGACCAGGAAGGACAGACTGGCTTTCTCACTGGATACCAGACCTGGCATAAACACATTACACACATTACACACACACATACTAACCCTAATTACACACAACACACACACACACATTACACCAGACACATTACGTGGTTTGTGTAATGATGTATGTTGATTTCTAAAGGTTTCTAAAGATCAGTACATTTAAAATATGCTAATGTATTCAGGATGTTCTGAAGGTGACCCTGTAGACACAGAGAGAGAGACATGTATTCAGGATGTTCTGAAGGTGACCCTGTAGACACAGAGAGAGACATGTATTCAGGATGTTCTGAAGGTGACCCTGTAGACACAGAGAGAGACATGTATTCAGGATGTTCTGAAGGTGACCCTGTAGAGAGAGAGACATGTATTCAGGATGTTCTGAAGGTGACCCTGTAGAGAGAGAGACATGTATTCAGGATGTTCTGAAGGTGACCCTGTAGACACAGAGAGAGAGACATGTATTCAGGATGTTCTGAAGGTGACCCTGTAGACACAGAGAGAGAGACATGTATTCAGGATGTTCTGAAGGTGACCCTGTAGACACAGAGAGAGAGACATGTATTCAGGATGTTCTGAAGGTGACCCTGTAGACACAGAGAGAGAGACATGTATTCAGGATGTTCTGAAGGTGACCCTGTAGACACAGAGAGAGAGACATGTATTCAGGATGTTCTGAAGGTGACCCTGTAGACACAGAGAGAGACATGTATTCAGGATGTTCTGAAGGTGACCCTCTAGACACAGAGAGAGAGAGACATGTATTCAGGATGTTCTGAAGGTGACCCTGTAGAGACAGAGAGAGAGACATGTATTCAGGATGTTCTGAAGGTGACCCTGTAGACACAGAGAGAGACATGTATTCAGGATGTTCTGAAGGTGACCCTCTAGACACAGAGAGAGAGACATGTATTCAGGATGTTCTGAAGGTGACCCTGTAGACACAGAGAGAGAGACATGTATTCAGGATGTTCTGAAGGTGACCCTGTAGACACAGAGAGAGAGACATGTATTCAGGATGTTCTGAAGGTGACCCTGTAGAGACAGAGAGAGAGAGACATGTATTCAGGATGTTCTGAAGGTGACCCTGTAGACACAGAGAGAGAGACATGGATTCAGGATGTTCTGAAGGTGACCCTGTAGACACAGAGAGAGACATGTATTCAGGATGTTCTGAAGGTGACCCTCTAGACACAGAGAGAGAGACATGTATTCAGGATGTTCTGAAGGTGACCCTGTAGATACAGTGTAACGGTTTCGACTTGAGGTATTTATAGGGGTGCCAGGTAGGTTGTGCCTACCAGAGAAAGCCTGGGTTTCTCCTTTTAGTTCGGGAGGGAATGAGTCCCATCTGGTCCGTCAAGTCACACCAATACAAAGGACTTATGTAAAAGTCAAGATGGAAATATACTTTTCATAAACCCCTTAAAACCTTGGAAAGAACTTCAAACAAGTGTATTCTTTTGCTTGGTTGTATTCACAACATAAATGATCACACCCACCCACACACAACAATATAACAAATCAATGCACTTATGTTCATTTAGAAATGTCCTGTACCTCGGGCATAAAAAGAGTCCAGCCCGGTAAATAAGTTCCGTGGCTCAAGTGCCCTTAGTCCCGCAACGCTTGTCCGTAGCATAAACCCAGTATATTCATACACTCAAAATAACACTTATTTTGTAACACAACTATAAAGCGTATCAAAGACTACCCAAAGAATAATACGTCCTCACAACTACATAAATCACAGTATACATCACCCCAAACAAATGAAATACCGTATACAAAAAGTTGTAGTCAGTCGGTCAGTCAGACAATCCGCCAACAGCCCTCCAGCGGAGGAAAGGCCACGAAAACCAACGGAGAGTTGTAGTCCACAGCGCACAGAGTGGATCCAATCCTGGGTAAACTCGCTTTAAGGCCACAAAACACACTGTAAGGCAACCAAACAAACGTCATGGCGAAGCTTCATGAACTGAAGGTAGTACACATCCTCATTCAGGTCTCAATCACAACTTCTCCTTTTTGCGCAGCTGATGCTGGCTATTTAATGGGGAATTAAAGGGGAAGCGCCCTATTAGAAGGAGAAGCCTTGAGACGGTTCAGAAATATTCAGGGCCGTCACACACCCCCTCCCCTGGAAAAAGCCGACCATTGCCCGGGAAGGCAGATCTTGGTCGGGGAAACCGAGAAAGGTCTCCTCATCACTTTCCTCTACAAAAATATTCATTACTTTTTGGCGCTCACGCTCCTCAGCTGAGCGGTCACAGGCATTAAGCCGTGAGACTTCTGGGTCTGGGAATCCGAGAAAAGTCTCCTTACTTTCCTCTTCAAAGATCTCCAGGACCTTGCGGCGCTCAATCTCCTCCAATTCCTCAGCCGAGGGGTAACAGGCCTTAAGGCGTGAGACATGGACAACGCGCATATCTTCACCTGTGTCCTCTTTCACCACTCGGTAGTTCAAAGGGCCCACCTGCTCCACAATCCTATATGGTCCTTGCCATTTAGGAGCGAGCTTGGCCGAGAAGAATTGTTCAGCTTTCGAGTAAGGATGAGAGCGAAGCCACACCCGATCACGAAGCTGGAACTGCAGGTCTCGTCTGTTCTTATCATAATTTCTCTTCTGCTTGAGTCGAGCCTGGATCATGTTCCTTGAGACAAGAGCTCTCAAGTCGTGGAGATGGACTACCTGGTCATAGCAAGCAGCGTCTGGAGTAAGCTGCTGGGGCTGTAGCACCATATCCAAGGGTCCTCGGAGGAGACGACTTAGGTTCAGCTCTGCAGGTGTGACTCCAGTGGACTCTTGCACAGCAGAATTCAGGGCAAATCAAAACTCGTGAAGGTGCTTGTCCCAGTGTTTGTGCTGGGTCCCTACATAGGAAGCAACCATGGTCTTCAAGGTTCGATTTACTCTCTCAGTGAGGTTGGTCTGTGGGTGATAGGCTGTGGTCAACTTCTGTCTCAGGTTCCATCTTTGGCAGGTCTCTCCAAAGAGATCAGAGACAAATTGGGAACCTCGATCAGACAGAATGTAATCAGGCACTCCCCAGCGAGTCAGGATCTCTCTCGTAAGGATGTTAGAGACGGTCCTCGCTGTGGCCTGACGCAGGGCAAAGAGCTCAACCCACTTGGAATAGTAATCAACAAAAACAAGCATGTACACATTCTGATTGGAGCTTCTAGGAAATGGACCCATCAAATCCACTCCTAACATTTCCCAAGGTCGGGTAACCACAGTTTGCTGCAACTTGCCAGCAGGTTTTCTACCTTCTGGTTTGTACATTTGACAAACCTGACATTTTCGGATATGTGATTTCACATCCATGCTCAGATGTGGCCAGTACAGTAATGCTTGCAAACGTTTGTAGGTTTTGAACCTGCCCAAATGACCAGCTAATGGGTCTTCATGGAAATGTTGAAGCAGTTGAAGGCGTAGAGTTTCAGGTATGTATATTTGGTAGAGTGTTCTGTGAGGTAGTTGTACAACTCGGTAGACTTTGTCTTCAATGATGGTCAGCTTTGTGGTAGGGTTGACCATCTTTTCTTCATCTTCCAGGATAGTCTGGTACAAAGCCTGTACTTCGGGATCATCCTGTTGGGCTTTCCAAATGACCTCATCAGAGATGGGAAAGTCAGTTTTGGGTGAGTCTCGACTGCTAGACAGGACAGTAGCACATGTAAGATGAGGGCCACCATTACCACAAGCAGGAGCTCTGGATAAGGCATCTGGAACAGTGTTGTATTTTCCTTTCCTGTATTCTACTGCAAAGGTGAACTCTTGCAACCGTAGAGCCCATCTGATGAGCCTGGTGCTTGGTTTGTTGGTCTTGAACACCCACACAAGGGAGGAATGGTCAGTGACCACAGTGAAGTGTCTTCCCTCCAGGTAGTACCTCCACTTTTCCAAAGCCCAGACAACTGCAAGGCACTCTTGCTCGGTTGTGGAGTAGTTCCGTTCTGCTCCATTCAATGTCCGACTGGCGAACGCTAGCACTTCTTCAGTACCAAGTCCAGTCTGTTGGACTAGGACAGCACCAAGTCCAACATCACTTGCATCAGTGTAAACAACAAAAGGGAAATCAAAGTTGGGATGACCCAAAATGGGAGGGGTGACGAGGTGTCGTTTCAGGGTTTCAAAGGAGTTCTGGCACTCTGCCGTCCATCGGAATTTCGCTCCTTTTCGCTTCAACCCGTTGAGGGGTTCTGCCACCTGGGAGAAGTTCCACACAAACCGATGGTACCATCCAGCCATCCCAAGGAACCGTTGAAGGGCCTTGAGTGTGGTTGGCACAGGGAAGTCTTGTACAGCCTTGGTCTTTTCAGGATCCACATGAATACCATCACAAGACACAATATGGCCAAGGAACTTCAGGGAGGTTTGGCAGAAGTTGCTCTTCTTCATGTTCACTGTCAGACCAGCTTCTCTTAGCTTGTCCAACACTGCTTGAAGGTCTTGAAAGTGTTGCTCTCTGTTCTGGGAGTAGATAATTATATCGTCCAGGTAGACGAAACATATCTTCCCTTTGAGCTCACCTAACGCAATCTCCATGAGTCTTTGGAAAGTGGCAGGTGCATTCTTTAATCCAAAAGGCATCACCTTAAAGGAAAACAAGCCCTCAGCACAGACAAAAGCAGTCTTGTCCTTGCTTTCCTGGTCCATCTCAACCTGCCAATAGCCACTATTGAGGTCAAGGGTAGTGAACACAACAGCGCCAGACAATGACTCCAGGATCTCGTGGATGGTGGGAAGAGGATAGGCATCAGTCTGGGAAACATTGTTGGTCTTCCTATAGTCCACACAAAATCTAAGACCACCGGTCTTTTTTGGAATGAGGACAACAGGAGCAGCCCAGGGAGAGGAGGAACGTTCTATTATATCTTGTGTCAACATATCATTAATGAGTCCCTTTTGGATGATTAGCTTCGCTGGGGATAAACGATATGGCTTTTGCTTGATCGGCATTTCCTGTGTAAGGAATATTTTGTGCTTCAGGAGTCCGGTGCGTCCTAACTTTGAAGTACACACATCAGCATTATTCTGCAGCTGTTCCAACAGCCTTAACTCCTCTGGCTGTTCCAGCTGAGCTCTTCTTACAGCCTGTAAAAGGAGATCCTCAGAAGGATTATCCAGGGTTAGTGGTACCGTAGCAACGGCAGAGAAGACTGCCACATTTAGACCCCAATCATGTAACTTTGTAACTTCTGATTGGAAGAAATGCTTCTTGCTCGGATTGTTTGGAAACCAGTAGCAATTGTGTGCGATATCAATCTGGACACCACTGAAGTACATGAAATCAATTCCCAACACGACAGGAAAAGCAAGGTTCTTGTTTTGTAGGATAACCGAAGGAATCATATAGGAACGGTTACACAGGCGGAACTCCACCTCACTCCATCCAAGTGGTCGTTTAGCCGCACCGTCAGCCAGATACAGTGGACCTTCTGTCCACGGCTTCAAGTTGTATTTTGGACCTTCAACCTCCTTCCACAGTTTCTCATTGAGCAGTGTGTAGGATGACCCGGTGTCCAGGATGGCTCTTCCTGTCCATGGGCCTATGGACAGGGGTAACACCAGCTGGTGTGGTATTAACTGAAAGGAAGGGGATGTCGGCGGGGGGGCGTAGGCAGTGACTCTTGAGGTTTCAGCTCTGGTCAAAGCACCCAGAGTAGGATGGTCGTTCCTGCGAAGGGTGTTAGGGGTGTTGGCCTGTTGTGATTTGTGGTTTCTGGAAGGGTTTACTTGATACGGTCTTGGACATGTAGCTGAAGAATGTCCCTTTTGGCTACATCTCCAACAGAACATGGGAGGGGTCTTGGCTGGAGACTCTGGCTGTGGTTGATGATCTGGCTTGGGTAACTGTCTGGGTGTCTGTTTCTTTCTCTGTTCATATTGCTGTTGGCATTCTCTGTCCTTCTCGAACTGCTGTCCTAGGCGAACCAGTCCATCGACAGTGGTGACTCTTTCTCTGAGTTGACTGGCTAGTAGTGGGTTGATGTTCTTCAAGATCAACTTAATGACCTCTTCCTCCTCAATGCCAGGTTTCCACCTTCTGCACAGGGAGTGGTAACCGTATGCAAAGTCACGAATATTCTCATTCTCCCTTTGCACTCGATTCCTGACTCTGTCTGCCAGCTCATCTGTGTAGTCCTCAGACAGAAATGCAGAGGAAAACTTGGCCTCAAAGTCAGCCCAGGAGGTAGTGGTGAGACGTGCCACATCCCACCAGTCTCGAGCTGTCCCATGCAACACATTCCTCAATGTGGCAAGGAGTTCTTCGTCAGCCAGGGGATTGAGGGCAAGAAAGTCATGACATCTTTCCAGATACATTAGCGGATCAGGACTGTCATCCTTTTTCCCAAAGGTGGGAAATTGCAATTTAATGGGCATCGCTCCCACATGACGTCTACTCAAATCACCATGAATAAAAGAGCTAGGAGGGATTGAGGAAGTAGAGGGTGCGGGAGTTATGGGACCATGAAAATGAACACCAGGATGCATGGTGGATTGCATCCTGCAAGGGGTGGCTGCAGCATGGCCTTGTCTTGGCTGTTCTGAGGTGCCCGCTTGGCCCTCAGTGGTCTGAACAGAAGTGGACACAAGAGAAGCTCTGTGCAAGGAGTTGTGCCTAATGGAGGCCATGTCAACAGACACATCATCCAACATTTTAACACAATTAGAGAGCGCTGTCTGCAAGTGGTCTACAGTGTTAACCAGGGGAGAAAATACAGAATTGACGTCCTTGAGGACCTCAGTGTGATGATGTTGCAGGCGCCACTGGAGAGTGGCAGTGAGTTGGCTTTGTTGGTAGTCAAACTGCCTGTCCATGGCACCAGTAATTTCCTGTCTTCCACTCTCACTGAGCTCTGTCAGAGTGTGAGTTAGAGTACTCAGTGAGTTTCTGAATTCCATGGCACTCTGTTGTTGCTCTACACTCAGACATTTGAATTTATGATGGATTAGAGTTTGGAGATGTTGTTGAGTCTTACGAATATCAAGGATGTCACCTTGAAGTTGTAAGACTACAACCTCTGGAGATAAACCAGACAATGGAGGAAGATTGGGCGTCAGAGGGAGGGCTAGCTCAGTACCTTCACACAGATCCATGTCAATAAGTGAGTTACTAGTTAGACCTGTGGCCTGTGGTCCAGACCGAGCATTTAGATTCCCAGGGCTCTGGCCCACATCAACTCCATTATTTCCATTCACATTATGATTTGTATTGTTGGCTCGGTAGTCAGAATGGCCCTGTGTATTCCCATTGACAGGTAGGATATGGATGAGCACATTTTCTTGTAGTGAATCCATTATTTTAATTCCACTCAAAAGATTTGCTTTGGTTAGTTCTCAATGTTCAAGTCCCTGTTCGGGCGCCATTTTTTTATGTAACGGTTTCGACTTGAGGTATTTATAGGGGTGCCAGGTAGGTTGTGCCTACCAGAGAAAGCCTGGGTTTCTCCTTTTAGTTCGGGAGGGAATGAGTCCCATCTGGTCCGTCAAGTCACACCAATACAAAGGACTTATGTAAAAGTCAAGATGGAAATATACTTTTCATAAACCCCTTAAAACCTTGGAAAGAACTTCAAACAAGTGTATTCTTTTGCTTGGTTGTATTCACAACATAAATGATCACACCCACCCACACACAACAATATAACAAATCAATGCACTTATGTTCATTTAGAAATGTCCTGTACCTCGGGCATAAAAAGAGTCCAGCCCGGTAAATAAGTTCCGTGGCTCAAGTGCCCTTAGTCCCGCAACGCTTGTCCGTAGCATAAACCCAGTATATTCATACACTCAAAATAACACTTATTTTGTAACACAACTATAAAGCGTATCAAAGACTACCCAAAGAATAATACGTCCTCACAACTACATAAATCACAGTATACATCACCCCAAACAAATGAAATACCGTATACAAAAAGTTGTAGTCAGTCGGTCAGTCAGACAATCCGCCAACAGCCCTCCAGCGGAGGAAAGGCCACGAAAACCAACGGAGAGTTGTAGTCCACAGCGCACAGAGTGGATCCAATCCTGGGTAAACTCGCTTTAAGGCCACAAAACACACTGTAAGGCAACCAAACAAACGTCATGGCGAAGCTTCATGAACTGAAGGTAGTACACATCCTCATTCAGGTCTCAATCACAACTTCTCCTTTTTGCGCAGCTGATGCTGGCTATTTAATGGGGAATTAAAGGGGAAGCGCCCTATTAGAAGGAGAAGCCTTGAGACGGTTCAGAAATATTCAGGGCCGTCACACACCCCCTCCCCTGGAAAAAGCCGACCATTGCCCGGGAAGGCAGATCTTGGTCGGGGAAACCGAGAAAGGTCTCCTCATCACTTTCCTCTACAAAAATATTCATTACTTTTTGGCGCTCACGCTCCTCAGCTGAGCGGTCACAGGCATTAAGCCGTGAGACTTCTGGGTCTGGGAATCCGAGAAAAGTCTCCTTACTTTCCTCTTCAAAGATCTCCAGGACCTTGCGGCGCTCAATCTCCTCCAATTCCTCAGCCGAGGGGTAACAGGCCTTAAGGCGTGAGACATGGACAACGCGCATATCTTCACCTGTGTCCTCTTTCACCACTCGGTAGTTCAAAGGGCCCACCTGCTCCACAATCCTATATGGTCCTTGCCATTTAGGAGCGAGCTTGGCCGAGAAGAATTGTTCAGCTTTCGAGTAAGGATGAGAGCGAAGCCACACCCGATCACGAAGCTGGAACTGCAGGTCTCGTCTGTTCTTATCATAATTTCTCTTCTGCTTGAGTCGAGCCTGGATCATGTTCCTTGAGACAAGAGCTCTCAAGTCGTGGAGATGGACTACCTGGTCATAGCAAGCAGCGTCTGGAGTAAGCTGCTGGGGCTGTAGCACCATATCCAAGGGTCCTCGGAGGAGACGACTTAGGTTCAGCTCTGCAGGTGTGACTCCAGTGGACTCTTGCACAGCAGAATTCAGGGCAAATCGAAACTCGTGAAGGTGCTTGTCCCAGTGTTTGTGCTGGGTCCCTACATAGGAAGCAACCATGGTCTTCAAGGTTCGATTTACTCTCTCAGTGAGGTTGGTCTGTGGGTGATAGGCTGTGGTCAACTTCTGTCTCAGGTTCCATCTTTGGCAGGTCTCTCCAAAGAGATCAGAGACAAATTGGGAACCTCGATCAGACAGAATGTAATCAGGCACTCCCCAGCGAGTCAGGATCTCTCTCGTAAGGATGTTAGAGACGGTCCTCGCTGTGGCCTGACGCAGGGCAAAGAGCTCAACCCACTTGGAATAGTAATCAACAAAAACAAGCATGTACACATTCTGATTGGAGCTTCTAGGAAATGGACCCATCAAATCCACTCCTAACATTTCCCAAGGTCGGGTAACCACAGTTTGCTGCAACTTGCCAGCAGGTTTTCTACCTTCTGGTTTGTACATTTGACAAACCTGACATTTTCGGATATGTGATTTCACATCCATGCTCAGATGTGGCCAGTACAGTAATGCTTGCAAACGTTTGTAGGTTTTGAACCTGCCCAAATGACCAGCTAATGGGTCTTCATGGAAATGTTGAAGCAGTTGAAGGCGTAGAGTTTCAGGTATGTATATTTGGTAGAGTGTTCTGTGAGGTAGTTGTACAACTCGGTAGACTTTGTCTTCAATGATGGTCAGCTTTGTGGTAGGGTTGACCATCTTTTCTTCATCTTCCAGGATAGTCTGGTACAAAGCCTGTACTTCGGGATCATCCTGTTGGGCTTTCCAAATGACCTCATCAGAGATGGGAAAGTCAGTTTTGGGTGAGTCTCGACTGCTAGACAGGACAGTAGCACATGTAAGATGAGGGCCACCATTACCACAAGCAGGAGCTCTGGATAAGGCATCTGGAACAGTGTTGTATTTTCCTTTCCTGTATTCTACTGCAAAGGTGAACTCTTGCAACCGTAGAGCCCATCTGATGAGCCTGGTGCTTGGTTTGTTGGTCTTGAACACCCACACAAGGGAGGAATGGTCAGTGACCACAGTGAAGTGTCTTCCCTCCAGGTAGTACCTCCACTTTTCCAAAGCCCAGACAACTGCAAGGCACTCTTGCTCGGTTGTGGAGTAGTTCCGTTCTGCTCCATTCAATGTCCGACTGGCGAACGCTAGCACTTCTTCAGTACCAAGTCCAGTCTGTTGGACTAGGACAGCACCAAGTCCAACATCACTTGCATCAGTGTAAACAACAAAAGGGAAATCAAAGTTGGGATGACCCAAAATGGGAGGGGTGACGAGGTGTCGTTTCAGGGTTTCAAAGGAGTTCTGGCACTCTGCCGTCCATCGGAATTTCGCTCCTTTTCGCTTCAACCCGTTGAGGGGTTCTGCCACCTGGGAGAAGTTCCACACAAACCGATGGTACCATCCAGCCATCCCAAGGAACCGTTGAAGGGCCTTGAGTGTGGTTGGCACAGGGAAGTCTTGTACAGCCTTGGTCTTTTCAGGATCCACATGAATACCATCACAAGACACAATATGGCCAAGGAACTTCAGGGAGGTTTGGCAGAAGTTGCTCTTCTTCATGTTCACTGTCAGACCAGCTTCTCTTAGCTTGTCCAACACTGCTTGAAGGTCTTGAAAGTGTTGCTCTCTGTTCTGGGAGTAGATAATTATATCGTCCAGGTAGACGAAACATATCTTCCCTTTGAGCTCACCTAACGCAATCTCCATGAGTCTTTGGAAAGTGGCAGGTGCATTCTTTAATCCAAAAGGCATCACCTTAAAGGAAAACAAGCCCTCAGCACAGACAAAAGCAGTCTTGTCCTTGCTTTCCTGGTCCATCTCAACCTGCCAATAGCCACTATTGAGGTCAAGGGTAGTGAACACAACAGCGCCAGACAATGACTCCAGGATCTCGTGGATGGTGGGAAGAGGATAGGCATCAGTCTGGGAAACATTGTTGGTCTTCCTATAGTCCACACAAAATCTAAGACCACCGGTCTTTTTTGGAATGAGGACAACAGGAGCAGCCCAGGGAGAGGAGGAACGTTCTATTATATCTTGTGTCAACATATCATTAATGAGTCCCTTTTGGATGATTAGCTTCGCTGGGGATAAACGATATGGCTTTTGCTTGATCGGCATTTCCTGTGTAAGGAATATTTTGTGCTTCAGGAGTCCGGTGCGTCCTAACTTTGAAGTACACACATCAGCATTATTCTGCAGCTGTTCCAACAGCCTTAACTCCTCTGGCTGTTCCAGCTGAGCTCTTCTTACAGCCTGTAAAAGGAGATCCTCAGAAGGATTATCCAGGGTTAGTGGTACCGTAGCAACGGCAGAGAAGACTGCCACATTTAGACCCCAATCATGTAACTTTGTAACTTCTGATTGGAAGAAATGCTTCTTGCTCGGATTGTTTGGAAACCAGTAGCAATTGTGTGCGATATCAATCTGGACACCACTGAAGTACATGAAATCAATTCCCAACACGACAGGAAAAGCAAGGTTCTTGTTTTGTAGGATAACCGAAGGAATCATATAGGAACGGTTACACAGGCGGAACTCCACCTCACTCCATCCAAGTGGTCGTTTAGCCGCACCGTCAGCCAGATACAGTGGACCTTCTGTCCACGGCTTCAAGTTGTATTTTGGACCTTCAACCTCCTTCCACAGTTTCTCATTGAGCAGTGTGTAGGATGACCCGGTGTCCAGGATGGCTCTTCCTGTCCATGGGCCTATGGACAGGGGTAACACCAGCTGGTGTGGTATTAACTGAAAGGAAGGGGATGTCGGCGGGGGGGCGTAGGCAGTGACTCTTGAGGTTTCAGCTCTGGTCAAAGCACCCAGAGTAGGATGGTCGTTCCTGCGAAGGGTGTTAGGGGTGTTGGCCTGTTGTGATTTGTGGTTTCTGGAAGGGTTTACTTGATACGGTCTTGGACATGTAGCTGAAGAATGTCCCTTTTGGCTACATCTCCAACAGAACATGGGAGGGGTCTTGGCTGGAGACTCTGGCTGTGGTTGATGATCTGGCTTGGGTAACTGTCTGGGTGTCTGTTTCTTTCTCTGTTCATATTGCTGTTGGCATTCTCTGTCCTTCTCGAACTGCTGTCCTAGGCGAACCAGTCCATCGACAGTGGTGACTCTTTCTCTGAGTTGACTGGCTAGTAGTGGGTTGATGTTCTTCAAGATCAACTTAATGACCTCTTCCTCCTCAATGCCAGGTTTCCACCTTCTGCACAGGGAGTGGTAACCGTATGCAAAGTCACGAATATTCTCATTCTCCCTTTGCACTCGATTCCTGACTCTGTCTGCCAGCTCATCTGTGTAGTCCTCAGACAGAAATGCAGAGGAAAACTTGGCCTCAAAGTCAGCCCAGGAGGTAGTGGTGAGACGTGCCACATCCCACCAGTCTCGAGCTGTCCCATGCAACACATTCCTCAATGTGGCAAGGAGTTCTTCGTCAGCCAGGGGATTGAGGGCAAGAAAGTCATGACATCTTTCCAGATACATTAGCGGATCAGGACTGTCATCCTTTTTCCCAAAGGTGGGAAATTGCAATTTAATGGGCATCGCTCCCACATGACGTCTACTCAAATCACCATGAATAAAAGAGCTAGGAGGGATTGAGGAAGTAGAGGGTGCGGGAGTTATGGGACCATGAAAATGAACACCAGGATGCATGGTGGATTGCATCCTGCAAGGGGTGGCTGCAGCATGGCCTTGTCTTGGCTGTTCTGAGGTGCCCGCTTGGCCCTCAGTGGTCTGAACAGAAGTGGACACAAGAGAAGCTCTGTGCAAGGAGTTGTGCCTAATGGAGGCCATGTCAACAGACACATCATCCAACATTTTAACACAATTAGAGAGCGCTGTCTGCAAGTGGTCTACAGTGTTAACCAGGGGAGAAAATACAGAATTGACGTCCTTGAGGACCTCAGTGTGATGATGTTGCAGGCGCCACTGGAGAGTGGCAGTGAGTTGGCTTTGTTGGTAGTCAAACTGCCTGTCCATGGCACCAGTAATTTCCTGTCTTCCACTCTCACTGAGCTCTGTCAGAGTGTGAGTTAGAGTACTCAGTGAGTTTCTGAATTCCATGGCACTCTGTTGTTGCTCTACACTCAGACATTTGAATTTATGATGGATTAGAGTTTGGAGATGTTGTTGAGTCTTACGAATATCAAGGATGTCACCTTGAAGTTGTAAGACTACAACCTCTGGAGATAAACCAGACAATGGAGGAAGATTGGGCGTCAGAGGGAGGGCTAGCTCAGTACCTTCACACAGATCCATGTCAATAAGTGAGTTACTAGTTAGACCTGTGGCCTGTGGTCCAGACCGAGCATTTAGATTCCCAGGGCTCTGGCCCACATCAACTCCATTATTTCCATTCACATTATGATTTGTATTGTTGGCTCGGTAGTCAGAATGGCCCTGTGTATTCCCATTGACAGGTAGGATATGGATGAGCACATTTTCTTGTAGTGAATCCATTATTTTAATTCCACTCAAAAGATTTGCTTTGGTTAGTTCTCAATGTTCAAGTCCCTGTTCGGGCGCCATTTTTTTATGTAACGGTTTCGACTTGAGGTATTTATAGGGGTGCCAGGTAGGTTGTGCCTACCAGAGAAAGCCTGGGTTTCTCCTTTTAGTTCGGGAGGGAATGAGTCCCATCTGGTCCGTCAAGTCACACCAATACAAAGGACTTATGTAAAAGTCAAGATGGAAATATACTTTTCATAAACCCCTTAAAACCTTGGAAAGAACTTCAAACAAGTGTATTCTTTTGCTTGGTTGTATTCACAACATAAATGATCACACCCACCCACACACAACAATATAACAAATCAATGCACTTATGTTCATTTAGAAATGTCCTGTACCTCGGGCATAAAAAGAGTCCAGCCCGGTAAATAAGTTCCGTGGCTCAAGTGCCCTTAGTCCCGCAACGCTTGTCCGTAGCATAAACCCAGTATATTCATACACTCAAAATAACACTTATTTTGTAACACAACTATAAAGCGTATCAAAGACTACCCAAAGAATAATACGTCCTCACAACTACATAAATCACAGTATACATCACCCCAAACAAATGAAATACCGTATACAAAAAGTTGTAGTCAGTCGGTCAGTCAGACAATCCGCCAACAGCCCTCCAGCGGAGGAAAGGCCACGAAAACCAACGGAGAGTTGTAGTCCACAGCGCACAGAGTGGATCCAATCCTGGGTAAACTCGCTTTAAGGCCACAAAACACACTGTAAGGCAACCAAACAAACGTCATGGCGAAGCTTCATGAACTGAAGGTAGTACACATCCTCATTCAGGTCTCAATCACAACTTCTCCTTTTTGCGCAGCTGATGCTGGCTATTTAATGGGGAATTAAAGGGGAAGCGCCCTATTAGAAGGAGAAGCCTTGAGACGGTTCAGAAATATTCAGGGCCGTCACAACAGAGAGAGACATGTATTCAGGATGTTCTGAAGGTGACCCTGTAGAGAGAGAGACATGTATTCAGGATGTTCTGAAGGTGACCCTGTAGACACAGAGAGAGAGACATGTATTCAGGATGTTCTGAAGGTGACCCTGTAGACACAGAGAGAGACATGTATTCAGGATGTTCTGAAGGTGACCCTGTAGACACAGAGAGAGAGACATGTATTCAGGATGTTCTGAAGGTGACCCTGTAGACACAGAGAGAGAGACATGTATTCAGGATGTTCTGAAGGTGACCCTGTAGACACAGAGAGAGACATGTATTCAGGATGTTCTGAAGGTGACCCTGTAGAGAGAGAGAGAGACATGTATTCAGGATGTTCTGAAGGTGACCCTGTAGACACAGAGAGAGAGACATGTATTCAGGATGTTCTGAAGGTGACCCTGTAGAGAGAGAGAGAGACATGTATTCAGGATGTTCTGAAGGTGACCCTGTAGACACAGAGAGAGACATGTATTCAGGATGTTCTGAAGGTGACCCTGTAGACACAGAGAGAGACATGTATTCAGGATGTTCTGAAGGTGACCCTGTAGACACAGAGAGAGAGACATGTATTCAGGATGTTCTGAAGGTGACCCTGTAGACACAGAGAGAGAGACATGTATTCAGGATGTTCTGAAGGTGACCCTGTAGACACAGAGAGAGAGACATGTATTCAGGATGTTCTGAAGGTGACCCTGTAGACACAGAGAGAGACATGTATTCAGGATGTTCTGAAGGTGACCCTGTAGACACAGAGAGAGAGACATGTATTCAGGATGTTCTGAAGGTGACCCTGTAGACACAGAGAGAGACATGTATTCAGGATGTTCTGAAGGTGACCCTCTAGACACAGAGAGAGAGACATGTATTCAGGATGTTCTGAAGGTGACCCTGTAGACACAGAGAGAGACATGTATTCAGGATGTTCTGAAGGTGACCCTGTAGACACAGAGAGAGAGACATGTATTCAGGATGTTCTGAAGGTGACCCTGTAGACACAGAGAGAGAGACATGTATTCAGGATGTTCTGAAGGTGACCCTGTAGACACAGAGAGAGAGACATGTATTCAGGATGTTCTGAAGGTGACCCTGTAGACACAGAGAGAGAGACATGTATTCAGGATGTTCTGAAGGTGACCCTCTAGACACAGAGAGAGACATGTATTCAGGATGTTCTGAAGGTGACCCTGTAGACACAGAGAGAGACATGTATTCAGGATCTTCTGAAGGTGACCCTCTAGACACAGAGAGAGACATGTATTCAGGATGTTCTGAAGGTGACCCTGTAGACACAGAGAGACATGTATTCAGGATGTTCTGAAGGTGACCCTGTAGACACAGAGAGAGAGACATGTATTCAGGATGTTCTGAAGGTGACCCTGTAGACACAGAGAGAGACATGTATTCAGGATGTTCTGAAGGTGACCCTGTAGAGAGAGAGACATGTATTCAGGATGTTCTGAAGGTAACCCTGTAGAGAGAGAGAGAGACATGTATTCAGGATGTTCTGAAGGTAACCCTGTAGAGAGAGAGAGAGACATGTATTCAGGATGTTCTGAAGGTGACCCTGTAGACACAGAGAGACATGTATTCAGGATGTTCTGAAGGTGACCCTGTAGACACAGAGAGAGAGACATGTATTCAGGATGTTCTGAAGGTGACCCTGTAGACACAGAGAGAGAGACATGTATTCAGGATGTTCTGAAGGTGACCCTCTAGACAGAGAGAGAGACATGTATTCAGGATGTTCTGAAGGTGACCCTGTAGACACAGAGAGAGAGACATGTATTCAGGATGTTCTGAAGGTGACCCTGTAGACACAGAGAGAGACATGTATTCAGGATGTTCTGAAGGTGACCCTGTAGAGAGAGAGAGAGACATGTATTCAGGATGTTCTGAAGGTGACCCTGTAGACACAGAGAGAGACATGTATTCAGGATGTTCTGAAGGTGACCCTGTAGACACAGAGAGAGAGACATGTATTCAGGATGTTCTGAAGGTGACCCTGTAGACACAGAGAGAGACATGTATTCAGGATGTTCTGAAGGTGACCCTCTAGACACAGAGAGAGACATGTATTCAGGATTTTCTGAAGGTAACCCTGTAGACACAGAGAGAGAGACATGTATTCAGGATGTTCTGAAGGTGACCCTGTAGAGAGAGAGAGAGAGAGACATGTATTCAGGATGTTCTGAAGGTGACCCTGTAGACACAGAGAGAGAGACATGTATTCAGGATGTTCTGAAGGTGACCCTCTAGACACAGAGAGAGACATGTATTCAGGATGTTCTGAAGGTGACCCTCTAGACACAGAGAGAGACATGTATTCAGGATGTTCTGAAGGTGACCCTGTAGACACAGAGAGAGACATGTATTCAGGATGTTCTGAAGGTGACCCTGTAGACACAGAGAGAGAGACATGTATTCAGGATGTTCTGAAGGTGACCCTGTAGACACAGAGAGAGAGACATGTATTCAGGATGTTCTGAAGGTGACCCTGTAGACACAGAGAGA
>NW_028163971.1:303283-305783 GCF_964263955.1 Coregonus lavaretus | reverse complement strand
ACCTAACCCTACCCCTACCTAACCCTAACCCTACCTACTTAGTGTTGTCAGATATTGCAACATAACCTTTCACAACAGGAAAACCCTGTGACAGCAAATACAGTATGTACACACACACACCCACTCTCTCACACACACACACACACACACACACTCACACACACACACACTCACACACACACCCACTCTCTCACACACACACACACACACTCACACACACACACTATCCACCCAGACAGTGTACAGAGACTCAGCCTCACCTCCACCTTTGGCCGACATTCTGCACATTCTCTCATCAATTAAACATTTGATCTCAATACAGTTTTCTGTTCCCAAAACTAGAATCTGTTATGAACAGAGTGGATTAAGTTTGTAGACTTTACCCATTGCAAAAGTTTTTTTAAATGGCGCTGTTTAGGAGGAGTGCAGAGGTGAATTGAGTTATTACACACACGCACTTCACAGAGTAGGCGTTCCCTAACGGAAATATGCTAGAATGTATACTAGAACGCGCCAATAGGATCTCGCTGGCGCGTGCTTGGCTCTGCCCACCTCCTTGCTTGTTCTGCCCACTATGACTAATTTGTTCCCATTGGAAACGACAAGCTGTGGTCTATCTTGGTTTAGTTATAAAAATCTTTGGTCAGGGTTTAGTGTTAAAGGTCAGGGGTTAGAGTACTAACCTCCACACATGATGTAGTCCCTAAAGAAGGGTATTAGGATTAGAGGTCAAGGGTTAAAGGTCAGGGGTTAGAGTACTAACCTCCACACATGATGTAGTCCCTGAAGAAGGGTACTCTGAACCAGAAGGGCAGCATCAGGAGGTAGGGGGTCAGCCCAGGGAACAGCGAGGAGAACCCTGATGCCTCCGTACAGAAGTTCCCAAAACCCCCCGCCACCAGAACACCATGGGGGTGGAACCCAAAGATGTAGTTAGAATCAGGGTCCAGATCCACCGTCTTTATGAGCTGGAGAGAGAGGGATAGATAGAGAGGGGGAGTAGAGAGGAGAGGAGAGGAGAGAGGAGAGTAGAGAGGAGAGTAGAGAGGAGAGGAGAGAGGGGGAGTAGAGAGGAGAGTAGAGAGGAGAGGAGAGAGGGGGAGTAGGGAGAGAGGGGGAGTAGAGAGGAGAGGAGAGAGGAGAGGAGAGAGGAGAGTAGAGAGGGGGAATAGAGAGGGAGTAGAGAGGAGAGGAGAGAGGGGGAGTAGAGAGGGGGAGTAGAGAGGAGAGGAGAGAGGAGAGGAGAGAGGGGGAGTAGAGAGGAGAGAGGGAGTAGAGAGGAGAGGAGAAAGGAGAGGAGAGTAGAGAGGGGGAGTAGAGAGGAGAGGAGAGAGGGG
Source organism: Coregonus lavaretus (assembly GCF_964263955.1). NCBI lineage: Eukaryota > Metazoa > Chordata > Actinopteri > Salmoniformes > Salmonidae > Coregonus > Coregonus lavaretus. Next base: position 304,446 of record NW_028163971.1, on the reverse strand, counting down.
GAGTAGAGAGGGGGAGTAGAGAGGAGAGTAGAGAGGGGGAGTAGAGAGGAGAGGAGAGAGGGGGAGTAGAGAGGGGGAGTAGAGAGGAGAGGAGAGAGGGGGAGTAGAGAGAGAGTAGAGAGGAGAGTAGAGAGGGGGAGTAGAGAGGAGAGGAGAGAGGGGAGTAGAGAGGAGAGGGGAGAGAGGAGATGAGAGAGGGGGAGTAGAGAGGAGAGGAGAGAGGGGAGTAGAGAGGAGAGGAGAGAGGGGGAGTAGAGAGGAGAGGAGAGAGGGGGAGTAGAGAGGAGAGGAGAGAGGGGAGTAGAGAGGAGAGAGGAGAGGGAGAGGGGGAGTAGAGAGGAGAGGAGAGAGGGGGAGTAGAGAGGAGAGTAGAGAGGAGAGGAGAGAGGGGAGTAGAGAGGAGAGAGGGGAGTAGAGGGGAGGAGAGAGGAGAGTAGAGAGGAGATGAGAGAGGGGGAGTGGAGAGGAGAGAAGGGGAGTAGAGAGGAGAGGAGAGAGAGGGGGAGTAGAGAGGAGAGGAGAGAGGGGAGTAGAGAGGAGAGGAGAGAGGGGAGTAGAGAGGAGAGGAGAGGGGGAGTGGAGAGGAGAGAGGGGAGTAGAGAGGGGGAGTAGAGAGGAGAGGAGAGAGGGGAGGAGAGGGGGGAGTAGAGAGGAGAGGAGAGAGGGGAGTAGAGAGGGGAGTAGAGAGGAGATGAGAGGGGGAGTGGAGAGGAGAGAGGGGGAGTAGAGAGGGGGAGTAGAGAGGAGGAGTAGAGAGGAGAGGAGAGGGGGGAGTAGAGAGGAGAGGAGAGAGGGGGAGTAGAGAGGGGGAGTAGAGAGGAGAGGGAGATAGAGGGGGAGTAGAGAGGGGGAGTAGAGAGTGGAGAGAGAGGGGGAGAGGGGGAGTAGGAGAGGGGGAGTAGAGAGGGGGGGAGAGAGGGGGGAGTGGGGAGAGGAGGGGGGGAGAGAGAGGAGAGGAGAGGGGGAGTGGAGAGGAGAGAGGGGGAGTAGAGAGGAGAGGAGAGAGGGGGAGTAGAGAGGAGAGGAGAGGGGGGAGTAGAGAGGAGAGGAGAGAGGAGAGTAGAGAGGGGGAGTAGAGAGGGGGAGTAGAGAGGAGAGGAGAGGGGGGAGTAGAGAGGGGAGAGTGAGGGGAGGGGGGGGAGTAGAGAGGAGAGGAGAGGGGG
>NW_028163971.1:292186-303083 GCF_964263955.1 Coregonus lavaretus | reverse complement strand
ACACACACACAGAGATGAGGTTAACACATACACACAGAGATGTACCCATACACACACACACACACACACACACACACACCAGGGTTTCCGTTAGCCGGCAACTATTAATTTTTAAAGCCGATAAATAAAACTGTTGATGGCCAAAACGACAGGGAGAAAAAAAATCCCATTGCAAAATCATGCTTTTTAGTCACTGATGGAAATACATTTCACTGTCATGCTTATCGGTCTATAGGTTAATTTGCATTATTTAGTGGAATTAAATTGGCCTGTGTGTATTTTCGTTAGCGATCATGTACAGTGAGGGAAAAAAGTAAAAATAACAACAAAAAAATCCAGAAAAACGCATGTCAAAAATGTTATAAATTGAATGTCATTTTAATGAGGGAAATAAGTATTTGACCCCCTCTCAATCAGAAAGATTTCTGTCTCCCAGGTGTCTTTTATACAGGTAACGAGCTGAGATTAGGAGTACACTCTTAAAGGGAGTGCTCCTAATCTCAGCTTCTTACCTGTATAAAAGACACCTGTCCACAGAAGCAATCAATCAATCAGATTCCAAACTCTCCACCATGGCCAAGACCAAAGAGCTCTCCAAGGATGTCAGGGACAAGATTGTAGACCTACACAAGGCTGGAATGGGCTACAAGACCATCGCCAAGCAGCTTGGTGAGAAGATGACAACAGTTGGTGCGATTATTCGCAAATGGAAGAAACACAAAAGAACTGTCAATCTCCTTCAGCCTGGGGCTCCATGCAAGATCTCACCTCGTGGAGTTGCAATGATCATGAGAACGGTGAGGAATCAGCCCAGAACTACACGGGAGGATCTTGTCAATGATCTCAAGGCAGCTGGGACCATAATCACCAAGAAAACAATTGGTAACACACTACGCCGTGAAGGACTGAAATCCTGCAGCACCCGCAAGGTCCCCCTGCTCAAGAAAGCACATATACAGGGCCGTCTGAAGTTTGCCAATGAACATCTGAAAGATTCAGAGGAGAACTGGGTGAAAGTGTTGTGGTCAGATGAGACCAAAATCGAGCTCTTTGGCACCAACTCAACTCGCCGTGTTTGGAGGAGGAGGAATGCTGCCTATGACCCCAAGAACACCATCCCCACCATTGGACGGGGCCATGTACCGTCAAATCTTGGGTGAGAACCTCCTTCCCTCAGCCAGGGCATTGAAAATGGGTCGTGGATGGGTATTCCAGCATGACAATGACCCAAAACACACGGCCAAGGCAACAAAGGAGTGGCTCAAGAAGAAGCACATTAAGGTCCTGGAGTGGCCTAGCCAGTCTCCAGACCTTAATCCTATAGAAAATCTGTGGAGGGAGCTGAAGGTTCGAGTTGCTAAACGTCAGCCTCGAAACCTTAATGACTTGGAGAAGATCTGCATAGAGGAGTGGAACAAAATCCCTCCTGAGATGTGTGCAAACCTGGTGGCCAACTACAAGAAACGTCTGACCTCTGTGATTGCCAACAAGGGTTTTGTCACCAAGTACTAAGTCATGTTTTGCAGAGGGGTCAAATACTTATTTCCCTCATTAAAATGCAAATCCATTCATAACATTTTTGACATCAGTTTTTCTGGATTTTGTTGTTGTTATTCTGTCTCTCACTGTTCAAATAAACCTACCATTAAAATTACAGACTGATCATGTCTTTGTCAGTGGGCAAACGTACAAAATCAGCAGGGGATCAAATACTTTTTTCCCTCACTGTATGAGCCTATCTGATCTTCAGGCTTACTACTGCCAGATATATCCTAAAAGAGATGGTGCTTAAATGGATGTACCTTAGAGAGGAGGTAACACAACTATGACAGTATAAACAGTCTATTTAGGGGTTTCAGCTGGTTGCTGCTGGAGTAAAACAGGTGCTTTTAGAAGCCCTTTCAGTTAAAGCAGTTACAGTTGAAGTCAGAAGTTTACATACACTTAGGTTGGAGTCATTAAAACGTGTTTTTAAACCACTCCACACATTTCTTTTTAACAAACTATAGTTTTGGCAAATCGGTTAGGACATCTACTTTGTGCTTGACACAAGTAATTTTTCCAACAATTGTTTACAGACAGATTATTTCACTTATAATTCACTTTATCACAATTCCAGTGGGTCAGAAGTTTAAATACACTAAGTTGACTGTGCCTTTAATTAGCTTGGAAAATTCCAGAAAATGATGTCATGGCTTTAGAAGCTTCTGATAGGCTAATTGACATCATTTGAGTTTGAGTACTGTGGATGTATTTCAAGGCCTACCTTCAAACTCAGTGCCTCTTTGCTTGACATCATGGGAAAATCCAAATAAATCAGCCAAGACCTCCAAATGATTGTAGACCTCCACAAGTCTGTTTCATCCATGGGAGCAATTTCCAAACGCCTGAAGGTACCACATTCATCTGTACAAACAATAGTATGCAAGTATAAACACCATGGGACCACGCAGCCGTCATACCACTCAGGAAGGAGACGTGTCTCCTAGAGATGAACGTACTTTGGTGCGAAAAGTGCAAATCAATCCCAGAACAACAGCAAAGGACCTTGTGAAGATGCTTGAGGAAACAGGTACAAAAGTATCTGTATCTACAGTAAAACAAGTCCTATATCGACATAACCTGAAAGGCCGCTCAGCAAGGAAGAAGCCACTGCTCCAAAACCGCCATAAAAAAGCCAGATAACGGTTTGCAACTGCACATGGGGACAAAGATCGTACTTTTTGGAGAAATGTCCTTTGGTCTGATGAAACAAAAATAGAACTGTTTGGCCATAATGACCATCGTTATGTTTGGAGGAAAAAGGGGGTACTTGCCAACCGTGAAGCACGGGGGTGGCAGCATCATGCTGTGGGGGTACTTTGCTGCAGGAGGGACTGGTGCACTTCACAAAATAGATGGCATCATGAGGAAGGGAAATTATGTGGATATATTGAAGCAACATCTCAAGACATCAGTCAGGAAGTTAAAGCTTGGTCACAAATGGGTCTTCCAAATGGACAATGGCCCCAAGCATACTTCCAAAGTTGTGGCAAAATGGCTTAAGGACAACAAAGTCAAGGTATTGGAGTGGCCATCACAAAGCCCTGACCTCAATCCTACGGAATATTTGTGGGCGAGCAAGGAGGCCTACAAACCTGACTCAGTTACACCAGCTCTGTCAGGAGGAATGGGCCAAAATTCACCCAACTTATTGTGGGAAGCTTGTGGAAGGCTACCCGAAACGTTTGACCCAAGTTAAACAATTTAAAGGCAATGCTACCAAATACTAATTGAGTGCATGTAAACTTCTGACCCACTGGGAATGTGATGAAAGAAATAAAAGCTGAAATAAATCATTCTCTCTACTATTATTCTGACATTTCACATTCTTAAAATAAAGTGGTGATCCTAACTGACCTAAGACAGGGAATTTTTACTAGGATTAAATGTCAGGAATTGTGAAAAACTGAGTTTAAATGTATTTGGCTAAGGTGTATGTAAACTTCCGAATTCAACTGGAGGTGCACGATTAAAAACAGCTGCTATATATATATATATATATATATATATATATATATATATCTCAAATGGTAATTGAAGAACCTCCCATTCACCATTGAAGGCTATCAGCACATCAACATGTGAGCTGGAGGTAGTATGCATTTTGAAAACATACTTAAACAATCTGTACTTAATTGTTTGAAACCGTAATGTTTTATTTCATATTATAAGGCATGTCTTACCTTGCTTCAAAGTAGCATTTAGGCAAATTCCCACCATGGAAAGTATTTATTATAAAGACTTTATTGGCGGCATGTGAGTTATAAGTTTGGGGAAGCTTGCAATTTACCCTACCATTTCTACCATTCTGCGTGCCATATGCACATTTTCGTGGAACAGTTTCATTTCCATAATAACGTTTTTTGTTTTCTCAAAATCATTGTCACGAGGTTAATCATAAAAATCTGAATTAAAATGATAAAATCTCAAAGTTGAAAGTAAACTTATGTGAGATCACGTGAGATCACCAGCCTCTGCCATATGGACACCAGTGGAAGGAAGGGGCGTACCATGCTAGGGTTATAGCGAGGTTAGAGTAATGGATATGTAGGGTTAGGGTTATCGAGAACATAGTTATACACTATCAGTGGAGGCTCCTCAGAGGAGGAAAGGGCGGACCATGCTCCTCAGTGAAATTTCAGACAAATTTAAATAGTGAAACATTAAATAATTGTTCCTTTTTAGATAAAACTATACTAAATATATTCACGTAAATAAATAATTGATTAAAACAGAGTTTTGCAATGAAGGTCTACAGTAGCCTCAACAGCACTCTGTAGGGTAGCACCATGGTGTAGTCGGAGGACAGCTAGCTTCTGTCCTCCTCTGGGTACATTGACTTCAATACAAAACCTAGGAGGCTCATGGTTCTCACCCCCTTCCATAGACTTACACAGTAATTATGACATCTTCCGGAGGACGTCCTCCAACCTATCAGAGTTCTTGCAGTATGAACTGACATGTTGCCCACCCAATCAAAGGATCAGAGAATGAATCTAGTACTGAAAGCATAAGCTACAGCTAGCTAGCATAGCAGTGCATAACATGTGGTGAGTAGTTGACTCAAAGAGAAAGAGAGACAATAGTTGAACAGTTGTTGTTTTTTTAAGGAAGGAGAAGCAAGAGAGAGAGTGCGAGAGATAGAGCTATATTTCATGTATTTTTTCTTATATATCTTTCACTTTCTTAGCTAACGAATGCAGCTAGCTAGTTTAGCCTTCTCAAACACCCGGGTAAAACAGAGAGGGATGCTATGTTAGCTAGCTGGCTATCCAACACTGGAACTCTTCCAAGTCAAGGTACGTTTTTGGTTGTATTAATTTATTGCCACTGGGGCCCACCAGTGTAACTGCTAAACTGCTTCCTGAGTGTACACTGTACTGCATGATTGTAGCAGAGACCGTTATTATAGCAGGTTTACTAACACGTTAGTTCTATCAGCTATGTTGACTATGACGTTACTTTAACTAATATTGTGACAACGATGTAGGCTGTGTGTAACGGTTATGACATGGTTTGGCTTGGAAAGGTGTTTTCACCTGGTCACATACAGCTGATGTGTTGTTCATTGAAGTCCACAAGCGAAGGGAAAAGGAGAAGAGCGCATAGAAGGAATACAACGTGGCTGCTATGAAAGTGAACTGTGTTTACAGGGGTGTCTTCATGCCGCGTATTCTGTTGAAAACGGGGATAAAAATACCTTGAATTTGTCCAATAGGAACTTGTGTGCAACTGTTGGACTAATGATTACACCCCATATCAGCCAGATGCAGGCAACAGTGTGCAAGGAGGTATTGAATGTGTCACTGTCTGTCCATGTGTCACTGTCTGTCACCTCTAATGTGTCTCTCGACCTGTGTGCACCTACGTTGTAATCTTTCCTCCATAGGCTGGGTTGTAGCAACCTCATGATGGGTACAGGGAACAATAGAGTATCATGTAGTAGCATAAACCTATCGATGTTACATTGAACTGGGTGAATGGAATATGAATGAGTCGTCCACTATGCTGTAATAGAAATAAGGCCCTGCTCATAAAAAAAAGAATTGTCCTCCCTCATCTTAAACGGCACCAACCGCCGGTGATAGTTAACTACTTATTATTATTATTATTCTGTCTGAAGTAACTATAGCAGGAGTCAAATAAATACTGGCCTCCCGACCTCTCCTCTGATTGGTTGACGCTTTCCACCTCTCCTCTGCTCTGATTGGTCCATTCAAGGACAAGGGTGGTGACATGAGAGGAGGGTCCTCAAGGCGAGCTGTTCTGTTAGTTCCAAAGTCTCTGATTGGTCCATTCAAGGACAAGGGTGGTGACATGAGAGGAGGGTCCTCAAGGCGAGCTGTTCTGTTAGGGTTAGGGTTAGAGAACAGCTAATCATGGTTAGTTTGTTTAACTCGGTTAGGGAGGTGACATGAGAGGAGGGTCCTCAAGGCGAGCTGTTCTGTTAGGGTAGAGACCAGGAACAACCGAATAACGGAACTTCCCCGGTGCCGTACCGTACGAGCCTATCTATCACTCAGCAACGTGTTCCCTCATACACACACGGAGACAGACAGAGAGAAGGGGACCAGGCGGACTAACCCTAACCTTGTAGCCGGAAAGGTTGTGTCTTTCTCGGGGATGAAGATCCAGTTTGCTCCGCTGAACATCCCGCTGCGGAGGAGACTCCAGACAGCCGCGGTGCTGCAGTGGGTTTTCTCTTTCCTGGCACTAGGTAAGTCTCTCTCTCTCTCTGGGTGTGTGTGTGTGTGTGTGTGTGTGTGTGTGTGTGTGTGTGTGTGTGTGTGTGTGTGTGTGTGTGTGTGTGTGTGTGTGTGAGAGAGAGAGAGAGAGAGAGGGGTTCACTAGCTGACATTAGTGTGGTGGTGCTGTAATGTTCTCAAGGGTTTGTTGCTAAATAGAGTAAATAGTCATAAACTCTGATGAGACTAGAGAGAGAATATTTCTCAGCAAAAGTACGTAAGATAAAGGCTTGCACAAATGAATCAATATCTTTATTGACTGTCTGGTCTAAGGTCCTGGATCAGTGGTTAGGTTAGTATCTAATGGTTCAGGTTAAAGTGGTCCTGGATCAGTGGTTAGGTTAGTATCTAATGGTTTAGGATAGGACTGGTCCTGGATCAGTGGTAAGGTTAGTATCTAATGGTTATGATTGGGTCAGGGTGATCTGGTCCTAAATCAGTGGTAAGGTTAGTATCTAATGGTTCAGGTTAGGACTGGTCCTGGATCAGTGGTTAGGTTAGTATCTAATGGTTCAGGTTAGGACTGGTCCTGGATCAGTGGTAAGGTTAGTATCTAATGGTTCAGGTTAGGACTGGTCCTGGATCAGTGGTAAGGTTAGTATCTAATGGTTCAGGTTAGGACTGGTCCTGGATCAGTGGTTAGGTTAGTATCTAATGGTTTAGGTTAAAGTGGTCTTAGATCAGTGGTTAGGTTAGTATCTAATGGTTCAGGTTAGGACTGGTCCTGGATCAGTGGTAAGGTTAGTATCTAATGGTTCAGGTTAGGACTGGTCCTGGATCAGTGGTTAGGTTAGTATCTAATGGTTATGATTGGGTCAGGGTGATCTGGTCCTAAATCAGGGGTTAGGTTAGTATCTAATGGTTATGATTGGGTCAGGGTGATCTGGTCCTAAATCAGTGGTTAGATTAGTATCTAATGGTTATGATTGGGTCAGGGTGATCTGGTCCTAAATCAGTGGTTAGATTAGTATCTAATGGTTATGATTGGGTCAGGGTGATCTGGTCCTAAATCAGTGGTTAGATTAGTATCTAATGGTTATGATTGGGTCAGGGTGATCTGGTCCTAAATCAGTGGTTAGATTAGTATCTAATGGTTATGATTGGGTCAGGGTGATCTGGTCCTAAATCAGGGGTTAGGTTAGTATCCAATGGTTATGATTGGGTCAGGGTGATCTGGTCCTAAATCAGGGGTTAGGTTAGTATCCAATGGTTATGATTGGGTCAGGGTGATCTGGTCCTAGATCAGTGGTTAGATTAGTATCTAATGGTTATGATTGGGTCAGGGTGATCTGGTCCTAGATCAGTGGTTATCATTACCTTGTATAGTGTAACAGAGTCAAATGGTTCTGGATAAGCTCCACAGCTTGACATGGCACTAATGGCGCCATCGAAGAGGTTCCTTTTTGGTGACGCTGTTGGTTAGTACGTTGTCAAGCGGGCGGTCACGTGTGTTGGTGAGCTGAGGACCACTGGTTGGAGCCCAGTAAAGGGAACAGTGGGGATGCCTAACTGTTAGGTGGAGGTGGTACAGAGACTTTCTCTGTTTTCTGGTCCACATGATTGACTCTCTCTGGACTCCCTGACCGCACGATGAACTGATCTGTCTAACCCTTACACTGACTCTGTCTCTGCTCCGTCTCAATAGTGAATCTGGGGTTCATTGGCAGGAGTAAGCGACGGGGGGTGCTGTGTGTGTAGGGGGCAGTGGGTGAGAGTGCATGGCTGGCCTGTGCTTTCGCCCACTTGGCTCTGCTCACACACACACACAAAGACACTCACACACACACACAAAGACACTCACACTCACACACACACACACACACATTTGCTCTCTGCTCTCCTTTACCAACCATGTGACCTTATCCTCCTCCTGCCAACTCCTCCCCCAAGGTGAGAGGAGAAGAGCGTATAGAAGGAATACAACATGTCTCCCCCCCCCAGAGAGTAACTGACCAATGACATGTCTCCCCCCCCCAGAGAGTAACTGACCAGTGACATGTCTCCCCCCCTCCCCCCAGAGAGTAACTGACCAATGACATGTCTCCCCCCCAGAGAGTAACTGACCAATGACATGTCTCCCCCCTCCCCCCCAGAGAGTAACTGACCAGTGACATGTCTCCCCCCTCCCAGAGAGTAACTGACCAATGACATGTCTCCCCCCCAGAGAGTAACTGACCAATGACATGTCTCCCCCCCCAGAGAGTAACTGACCAATGACATGTCTCCCCCCCTCCCCCCCAGAGAGTAACTGACCAATGACATGTCTCCCCCCCCAGAGAGTAACTGACCAATGACATGTCTCCCCCCCTCCCCCCCAGATAGTAACTGACCAGTGACATGTCTCCCCCCTCCCCCCCAGAGAGTAACTGACCAATGACATGTCTCCCCCCCAGAGAGTAACTGACCAATGACATGTCTCCCCCCCCCCCAGAGAGTAACTGACCAATGACATGTCTCCCCTCCCCCCAGAGAGTAACTGACCAGTGATATGTCTCCCCCCCCCAGAGAGTAACTGACCAGTGACATGTCTCCCCCCCTCCCCCCCAGAGAGTAACTGACCAATGACATGTCTCCCCCCCAGAGAGTAACTGACCAGTGATATGTCTCCCCTCCCCCCAGAGAGTAACTGACCAGTGATATGTCTCCCCTCCCCCCAGAGAGTAACTGACCAATGACATGTCTCCCCCCCCCCCCAGAGAGTAACTGACCAATGACATGTCTCCCCTCCCCCCAGAGAGTAACTGACCAGTGATATGTCTCCCCCCCCCAGAGAGTAACTGACCAATGACATGTCTACCCCCCCAGAGAGTAACTGACCAATGACATGTCCCCCCCCCCCCCCCCCCCCCCCCATCCTCTCTCCCCAGCCCAGTGTTGTCTAGCAGGCTATGTGTTGCTGTGCATCTCTAATTGGTGGGTTCTGGCTGCGCTGTATGCTGGTTGGCTGTATCTGGACAGGGACACACCCACCAGCGGAGGTCGGAGGTCAGAGTGGCTTCGGAACTGCAGCGTCTGGAAACACTTCAGAGACTACTTCCCTCTCAATGTAAGACTGACCTCTAACCTGAACACTAACAGGCTTCCAAAATTGTCAAAGACTCCAGCCACCCTAGTCATAGACTGTTCTCTCTGCTACCGCACGGCAAGCGGTACCGGAGTGCCAAGTCTAGGTCCAAAATACTTCTCAACAGCTTCTACCCCCAAGCCATAAGACTCCTGAACAGCTAATCATGGCTACCCGGACTATTTGCACTGCCCCCCCACCCCATCTTTTTACGCTGCTGCTACTCTGTTAATTATTTATGTATAGTCACTTTAACTCTACCCACATGTACATATTACCTCAACTACCTCAACTAGCCGGTGCCCCCGCACATTGACTCTGCACCGGTACCTCCCTGTATATATAGCCTCCCTACTGTTATTTTATTTTACTGCTGCTCTTTTTTTCTCAACACTTTTTTGTTGTTGTTTTATTTTACTTTTTTTTATAAAAATAAATGCACTGTTGGTTAAGGGCTGTAAGTAAGCATTTCACTGTAATGTCTGCACCTATTGTATTCGGCGCATGTGGCCAATAAAATGTGATTTGATTTGATTTGATTTATGGGCCGTAACTTTAGCAGAGTGTGAGACGCTACAAACACACACACCAATACACACACACACACCAATACACACACCAATACACACACACACACCAATACACACACACCAATACACACACACACACCAATACACACACACACCAATACACACACCAATACACACATCAATAAACACACACACCAATACACACACACCAATACACACACACACCAATATACACACACACACACCAATACACACACACACCAATACACACACACACACACCAATACACACACACACCAATACACACACATCAATACACACACACACAAATACACACACACACCAATACACACACACACACACACACCAATACACACACACACAAATACACACACATACCAATACACACACACACACACACACCAATACACACACACCAATACACACACACACACCAATATACACACACATACACACACCAATACACACACACACCAATATACACACACACACAAATACATACACACACCAATACACACACACAAATACACACACACACACCAATACACACACACACAAATACACACACACACACCAATACACACACACACCAATACACACACACCAACACACACACACACACACACCAATACACAAACACACACACCGATACACACACACACACCAATACACACACCAATACACACACACACACCAATACACACACACCAATACACACACACCAATACACAAACACACACACCAATACACACACACCAATACACACACACCGATACACACACACACACCAATACACACACCAATACACACACACACACCAATACACACACACCAATACACACACACCAATACACAAACACCAATACAAACACACACCAATACAAACACACACACACCAATACAAACACACACACACCAATACAAACACACACACCAATACAAACACACACGCCAATACAAACACACACACACACCAATACAAACACACACACCAA